>NW_027062877.1:0-75207 GCF_032884065.1 Artemia franciscana
GATCCGTTGGAATCATGGGAATGCGAGGAATAAGAACAGCCTCACCTTCAAAAGGCCCTGTCAAGATTGTGGCCTCTATTAGGTTTTCCATTGTTTTTTTTACGGCAAGTCGCGTGCCATTGCAAAGCTTTGGTGGGTTGATATTTCTTAAAAATATTATTGGTACGCCTATTTTTAGTTGTAGCACGTGTGGTGGAAATCCTGAAAGATCTATGGAATTTAAAAATTCCGATGGATAATTAACCGCTTCATTTGGTTCCAAAACTGTGTCGACTGACTTGTAAAGGACTGCCCGGTCTCGAATCTTGGTCAAAACAATATTGTTGATTTCGTGGACGTCTATATTTTTGGGTGCGAGAATCGCTCTTTCACTTAGCCATTTATTATTTTTATAATTTTTTAGAATATTCGGAAATACTTTTACAATCAATTCATTTTTGGACGTCACTAAATTAAAGAAATCAGCAGGTAGTTGTATACGTCCTTAAATTGAGTCTACTGGGAGCTTTCCGTTTCCAATTGCCAGCAATTGATCTGAAAATGTTTGACCAGAGTCATCGTTTTGCAATCGGACGCGCATATTTGTAGTTAATTTTAATATTTTTACGTGTGCCCATAAATTAGAATTTTTCAGGCAAGCATTCATTTCGTCTGCAGGAGTTGATCTAGGTAATGTTTGCCTGAAATCTCCCACAAGCAATATTAATGTGCTGCCAAAGGGTTCCGACTTCCCTCTCAAATCTTTCAAGCATTGATCCAGAGCCTCGAGCGATTTTTTGTGTGCCATTGTGCACTCATCCCAAATAATAATTTTGCATTGCTGCAATACTTTACCCATCCCAGATGATTTGGAAATATTGCACGTGGGAGTTTCTGTAGAATGCAAATTCAGAGGCAATTTCAAAGTGGAATGAGCAGTTCTTCCACCAGGCAGCAATCTTGCGGCTATTCCGGACGACGCAATTGCCAACGCTATATCATTTTTTGATCGAATTGATGCCAGAATCAGTTTTATCACAAACGTTTTACCAGTACCTCCTGGCGCATCCAAAAAGAAAATTTCTCCAACGTTGTTATCGACACAATGCATTATCGTATCATAAATGTCTTTTTGTTCCGACGTTAACTTGGAAATGTTATTTTGTACATACGACAATAGATCACTCGTACTGTAACTTTGTTCACGATCCAATTCTACACATGTCGAAACAGCAGCGATACGGTTAGGTGAAGGCATTCCCAAATCCTGAAGAGGTTTGTTTGCCATACGTACGCACAAATATTCTATAATAACTAAAGTGTAGTTATAAATTTCTGATGTAAAATCAAAAGTTATATCTGACGTCTCTAACTGTTTTCGATGGAGTATATCTTCGGACATTTTTGACCTATATTTTTCCCATAACTCTGTAGGAGCTGATGGTTGGCCGTCGACTGACTAACCCTGTTTTCGACGTTCAACTACTTTATTTTTAGTATTCCACGTGTAATACGAAGGCACTTCAGTATACAGCAGTTTTTTTGCAAAAGAATCATTTTTGCAAAGCGAAAAAAAAGCTGTTAATGTTGTATCCGGTGGATTCAGGGCTCTTTGTTGCACGTTGGTTTCCGTGAAATAAACACGTTGACCATTCTGTAAATGTACCGCTAAGTGAACAACAGCTGGACTACGTTCATGTATCGGAAATGAAAGAATTCGCCAAACAGCTTCATTACTGCTAATGTATATTCCAGCCTGATATTGTACGATTTCGTCGAAATCTTTCATTTCGGGCTGTAAGCCAAAAACTGCCATGTCACTGCCTTTGTTGACGTATTTACATATGTATTTGATTGCCTTTACGGAGTTACAGTATTCAACGTTTATGTGTGCATTAAATGTTTTTGATAATAATGGGGAATATGGAACAACCCACTGGTTATCTACTTCGATGGTGGTACCGTTACACTTCTTTATTATTGCTGTTTTACCGCCATCTTCAGTAGATCTTCTTCTATATTGTGGGTAACCATCATTGCCAGTAATTGTGTTTGCTACTAAAAGTCGAGGATATTGCTTTGTGCACCTTCCTTTGCCATGCATGGTGAATTTTCGTTCAGTGCACCTCAAGGTCCATGTATCATATTTTTCCAATAATATCATGTAACCCCTTATCGACATTTTTATCAGGTATTTCTTCGGAAATCACATCATCAATTTCGTTCGAAGTAATATTCTTATGTAGCCAGATTAGTATATGTGCGTGTGGCAAACCT
Source organism: Artemia franciscana (assembly GCF_032884065.1). NCBI lineage: Eukaryota > Metazoa > Arthropoda > Branchiopoda > Anostraca > Artemiidae > Artemia > Artemia franciscana. The sequence goes on from NW_027062877.1 coordinate 2,257, forward strand.
AGTTTTTGCCATTCCACTGAGTACATCCAGCATCGCACTGACCCAAACATTTCAAGTTTTACTATGTAGTTTATCAGTGATTTCAAACTTTTGCCGGAAGACACGGGCCGTAATGTCATGCCTATGAACCGCCGAATTGTCCTTGAAGTAAAAGCTGCAGTATCTCGTCCCAAGATTGATTACATGTAAATGTAATAAATAAATCTGGACGACCATAGAGACGAACATACGCAATAGCATCTTGAGCATAATCATGCATATGACGGGGACTGCCAGCATATGACGAAGGTAATATTGTTAATCTTCCAACGTTTGTGGTATTACCGTCATTTATAACTGCATCTCGCAAATGAATGTATTGTTCAGAGTGGAGCTTGGTCTGATTCAGGCGGATATATAGCAAACGTTCTGATTCAATTTTAGCATACATATCAACGACAAATTGGTGAAACAATTCACGGCATTTTAAAATATAATTTTCTTCATCCTGCCGAATCATTAGTCTATAGGAATAATAATGCATTGATTTAATTTAATATTAAAGTGATAGCCGTCGGCTCCATCCCAAAAAAATGATAGGATATTGTAGGGCATCGTAGCATCGATGAGTTTCAGCAATTCTTAACAACTGAGCGTTTCGCTTATGAAGAATAATATCTCGAGGTAAAAACTGATCACCGACCATAACGATTGCCACTTCGTCGATAGTTGGAGCATTGTATCTACACATATGTTGGCCAGGAGGCGTTTTGTCAGCGGAAATAACAATTTTATGCGTATCAGTAGGCATCAAATTGATGGCTGTTTTGAACAGACGCACTAAATTATTATTTTCGTGGAAAAGATGTTGTCCTTTCAACGTTGGGAGAAATTTTGCAACGTGCATTCAATTCAGAATTTCTATCACAGATGAAGTACAATTGTAAAAGTTTATGATTCTCGCCTGAGAATGGTAGAAGGGACCCTGCTCTATGATAAATTTGCCCTTTTACTTTGAAAGTAGGCATAAATTGATCTGGATTTTCGATTTGGGCTCCAAACGACGTCATTTGGAAACATGAGTTGTATTTTCTGATTTTTGACAAGAAACGCTTAGATTCTGACGTAGTTCCAGTAAGGAAAGTCTAAAATGGCTCTGGTGGTGCAGCCAATAGAGGAAGTTTAACTTTTCCTGAGGCGCAACACATTCCCATTGTTTCACCATTGAATTTCGAGGCCTTGCAATAGGGACAAATTTTAGACATTGTCCCGATTTGAACACATCTACTCAAGCTATAATCATCGACTGGGCTGTACCTGAATGCCAGGCGATAACTTTCAGGTTGCTCTGATTCCTCGGCACGCTTTCTTTTCTTACTTTCTCTATCAGCAGCAAGCCTGATTTCTTGCTGTTCTTGTGATTCCTCGGCACGCTTTCTTTTCTTACTCTCTCTATCAGCAGCAAGCGTGATTTCTTGCTGTTCTTGTGATTCCTCGGCACGCCTTCTTTTTTCTCTTTCTCTTTTAGCAGCAAGTCTGCTTTCGCGTTGCTCTGGTAGTTCCTCGGCACGCTTTCTGTTCTTTCTTTCTCTATCAGCCTCAAGCCTGTTTCTTTGCTGTTCTTTTGATTCCTCGGCACGCTTTCTGTTCTATCTTTCTCTATCAGCCTCAAGCCTGTTTCCTTGCTGTTCTTTTGATTCCTAGGCACACTTTCTTTTCTGACTTTCTCTATCAGCAGCAAGTTTTTTGGCATAGACTCTTTGAGCATCTTCATCGGCTTTTCCCATTGTAAGTTCATCAGTCATTTTAAACTTAAACATTAATAGATTTCTACGTGAACATGTATGTCTTAAATATCTTTAATGACGTCACCGTCATAGCAAAAATGACGACAACTAACTTCATGATTAAATATCTTTAATGACGTCACCGTCATAGCAAAAATGACGACAACTAACTTCATGACGTCAGTCGACACAGAAACACGACGTCACCTGACAGACAGCCACACAGACAGACAACTTATTTTTATATATATATCTTCTATATATATCTTCTATATATATAAAAATAAGTTGTCTGTCTGTGGATGTGTGTATGGATGTGTGGATGGATGTGTCAGGTGACGTCATGTTTCGGCTGACGTCATGAAATTAGTTGCCGTCATTTTTGCTTTGAAGGTGACGTCATTCAAGTTATATAAGACATATGTTCGCCGTCATGTTTCGGCTGACGTCATGAAATTAGCTGCCATCATTTTTGCTTTGAAGGCATCATTTTTGCTTTGAAGGCCTGACGTCATTCAAGTTATATAAGACGGATGTTCGTGTAGAATTCTATTAATGCTTAAGTTTATAATGACTGATGAAGATGCTCAAAGAGTCTATGCCAGAAAACTTGCTGGTGATAGAGAAAGTCAGAAAAGAAAGCGTGCCGAGGAACTACCAGAGCAACGCGAAAGCAGACTTGCTGCTAAAAGAGAAAGTGAAAAAAGAAAGCATGCCGAGGAACTACCAGAGCAACGCAGAAGCAGACTTGCTGCTAAAAGAGAATGTGAAAAAAGAAAGCATGCCGAGGAACTACCAGAGCAACGCAGAAGCAGACTTGCTGCTAAAAGAGAATGTGAAAAAAGAAAGCATGCCGAGGAACTACCAGAGCAACGCGAAAGCAGACTTGCTGCTAAAAGAGAAAGTGAAAAAAGAAAGCATGCCGAGGAACTACCAGAGCAACGCAGAAGCAGACTTGCTGCTAAAAGAGAATGTGAAAAAAGAAAGCATGCCGAGGAACTACCAGAGCAACGCAGAAGCAGACTTGCTGCTAAAAGAGAATGTGAAAAAAGAAAGCATGCCGAGGAACTACCAGAGCAACGCGAAAGCAGACTTGCTGCTAAAAGAGAAAGTGAAAAAAGAAAGCATGCCGAGGAACTACCAGAGCAACGCAGAAGCAGACTTGCTGCTAAAACAGAATGTGAAAAAAGAAGGCGGGCCGAGGAATTACAAGAACAGCAAGAAATCAGGCTTGCTGCTGATAGAGAAAGTAAGAAAAGAAAGCGTGCCGAGGAATCAAAAGACCAGCAGGAAATCAGGCTTGCTGCTGATAGAGAAAGTAAGAAAAGAAAGCGTGCCGAGGAATCAGAGCAATCTGAAAGTTATCGCCTGGCATTCAGGTACAACCCAGTCGATGATTATAGCTTGAGTAGCTGTGTTCAAATCGGGACAATGTCCAAAATTTGTCCCTATTGCAAGGCCTTGAAATTCAATGGTGAAACAATGGGAATGTGTTGCGCCTCAGGAAAAGTTAAACTTCCTCTATTGGCTGCACCACCAGAGCCATTGAAGACTTTCCTTACTGGAACTACGTCAGAATCTAAGCGTTTTTTGTCAAAAATCAGACAATACAACTCATGTTTCCAAATGACGTCGTTTGGAGCCCAAATCGAAAATCCAGATCAATTTATGTCTACTTTTAAAGTAAAAGGGCAAATTTATCATAAAGCAGGGTCCCTTCTACCATTATTAGGCGAGAATCATAAATTTTTACAATTGTACTTCATCAGTGATAGAAATTCTGAATTGAATGCACGTTGCGAAATTTCTCCCAACGTTGAAAGGACAATCGTTTCCCAATTGCAACATCTTTTCCACGAAAATAATAATTTAGTGCGTCTGTTCAAAACAGCCATCGATTTGATGCCTACTGATACTCATAAAATTGTTATTTCCGCTGACAAAACGCCTCCTGGCCAACATGTGCGTAGATACAATGCTCCGACTATCGACGAAGTGGCAATCGTTATAGTCGGTGATCAGTTTTTACCTCGAGGTATTATTCTACATAAGCGAAACGCCCAGTTGTTAAGAATTGCTGAAACTCATCGATGCTACGATGCCCTACAATATCCTATCATTTTTTGGGATGGAGCCGACGGCTATCACTTTAATATTAAATTGATGAATCCAGCCACTAACAAAGAAATGAATAAGAAATGCAGTGCAATGCATTATTATTCCTATAGACTAATGATTCGGCAGGATGAAGAAAATTATATTTTAAAATGCCGTGAATTGTTTCACCAATTTGTCGTGGATATGTATGCAAAAATTGAATCAGAACGTTTGCTATATATCCGCCTGAATCAGACCAAGCTCCGCTCTGAACAATACATTCATTTGCGAGATGCAGTTATAAATGACGGTAATACCACAAACGTTGGAAGATTAACAATTTTACCTTCGTCATATGCTGGCAGTCCACGTCATATGCATGAATATGCTCAAGATGCTATTGCGTATGTTCGTCTCTATGGTCGTCCAGATTTATTTATTACATTTACATGTAATCAATCTTGGGACGAGATACTGCAGCTTTTACTTCAAGGACAATCGGCGGTTCATAGGCATGACATTACGGCACGTGTCTTCCGGCAAAAGTTGAAATCACTGATAAACTACCTTGTAAAACATGAAGTGTTTGGGTCAGTGCGATGCTGGATGTACTCAGTGGAATGGCAAAAACGAGGTTTGCCACACGCACATATACTAATCTGGCTACATAAAAAAATTACTTCAAACGAAATTGATGATGTGATTTCCGCTGAAATACCTGATAAAAATGTCGATAAGGGGTTACATGATATTATTGTAAAAAATATGATACATGGACCTTGCGGTGCACTGAACGAAAATTCACCATGCATGGCCAAAGGAAGGTGCACAAAGCAATATCCTCGACTTTTAGTACCCACAACAATTACTGGCAATGATGGTTACCCACAATATAGAAGAAGATCTACTGAAGATGGCGGTAAAACAGCAATAATAAAGAAGCGTAACGGTACCACCATCGAAGTAGATAACCAGTGGGTTGTTCCATATTCCCCTTTATTATCCAAAACATTTAATGCACATATAAACGTTGAATACTGTAACTCCGTAAAGGCAATAAAATTTATATGTAAATACGTCAACAAAGGCAGTGACATGGCAGTTTTTGGCTTGCAGTCCGAAATCAAAGATTTCGATGAAATCGTAGAATATCAGGCTGGAAGATACATAAGCAGTAATGAAGCTGTTTGGCGAATTCTTTCATTTCCGATACATGAACGTAGTCCAGCTGTTGTTCACTTAGCGGTACATTTACAGAATGGTCAACGTGTTTATTTCACGGAAACCAACGTGCAACAAAGAGTCCTGAATCCACCGGATACAACATTAACAGCTTTTTTTTCGCTTTGCAAAAATGATTCTTTTGCGAAAAAACTGCTGTATACTGAAGTGCCTTCGTATTACACGTGGAATACTAAAAATAAAGTATTTGAACGTCGAAAACAGGGTAAGTCAGTCGACGGCCAACCTACCATCTTCAAAGATACCACGATAGGAAGACTCTACACCGTTCACCCCAATCAACATGAATGCTTCTTTCTACGCCTGCTTTTGGTGAATGTACCCGGTCCGACATCCTTTGAGTATTTGAGGACTGTAAATGGTACTATACATGACACTTACCGTAGTGCATGCCAAGCTCTGAATTTATTGGAGAATGACCAACACTGGGATAACTGCATCAATGACGCGTGCGAAACGTCAACCCCAAGTCAAATTCGTGCATTGTTTGGCATCATTTTAACAACTTGCTCTCCATCAGCTCCTACAGAGTTATGGGAAAAATATAAGTCAAAAATGTCCGAAGATATACTTCATCGAAAACAGTTAGAGACGTCAGACATGACTTTTGATTTTACACCAGAAATTTATAACTACACTTTAGTTGTTATAGAAGATATTTGCATAAGTATGGCAAACAAACCTCTTCAGGGTTTGGGAATGCCTTCACCTAACCGTATCGCTGCTGTTTCGACATGTGTAGAATTGGATCGTGAACAAAGTTACAGTACGAGTGATCTATTGTCGTATGTACAAAATAACATTTCCAAGTTAACGTCGGAACAAAAAGACATTTATGATACGATAATGCATTGTGTCGATAACAACGTTGGAGAAATTTTCTTTTTGGATGCGCCAGGAGGTACTGGTAAAACGTTTGTGATAAAACTGATTCTGGCATCAATTCGATCTAAAAATGATATAGCGTTGGCAATTGCGTCGTCCGGAATAGCCGCAACATTGCTGCCTGGTGGAAGAACTGCTCATTCCGCTTTGAAATTGCCTCTGAACTTGCATTCTACAGAAACTCCCACGTGCAATATTTCCAAATCATCTGGGATGGGTAAAGTATTGCAGCAATGCAAACTTATTATTTGGGATGAGTGCACAATGGCACACAAAAAATCGCTCGAGGCTCTGGATCAATGCTTGAAAGATTTAAGAGGGAATTCGAAACCCTTTGGCAGCACATTAATATTGCTTGCAGGAGATTTCAGGCAAACATTACCTATAATACCTAGATCAACTCCTGCAGACGAAATGAATGCTTGCCTGAAAAATTCTAATTTATGGGCACACGTAAAAACATTAAAATTAACTACAAATATGCGTGTCCGATTGCAAAACGATGACTCTGGTCAAACATTTTCAGATCAATTGCTAGCAATGGGAAACGGAAAGCTCCCAGTAGACTCAATTTCAGGACGTATACAACTACCTGCTGATTTCTGTAATTTAGTGACGTCCAAAAATGAATTGATTGAAAATATATTTCCGAATATTCTAAAAAATTATAAAAATAATAAATGGCTAAGTGAAAGAGCGATTCTCGCACCCAAGAATATAGACGTCCACGAAATCAACAATATTGTTTTGACCAAGATTCAAGACCAGGCAGTCCTTTACAAGTCAGTCGACACAGTTTTGGAACCAAATGAAGCGGTTAATTATCCATCTGAATTTTTAAATTCCATAGATCTTTCAGGGTTTCCACCACACGTGCTACAACTAAAAATAGGCGTACCAATAATATTGTTACGTAACATAAACCCACCAAAGCTTTGCAATGGCACTCGACTTGCCGTAAAAAAAACAATGGAAAACCTAATAGAGGCCACAATCCTGACAGGGCCTTTTGAGGGTGAGGCTGTTCTTATTCCTCGCATTCCCATGATTCCAACAGATCTGCCTTTTCAATTTAAAAGATTGCAATTCCCAATTCGATTAGCATTTGCAATCACCATTAACAAAGCTCAAGGTCAATCATTAGAAAAATGTGGTATTGATCTTAATACTGATTGTTTTTCCCATGGACAATTGTACGTTGCATGTTCGAGGGTCGGTAAACCTGACAATCTATTTATATGCAGCGAGAATTGGACAGCGAAGAATGTTGTATATTCTCAAGTTTTACGAAGTTAGTTGTATTTCGGAACAGACTGTTGTATATTCACAAGTTTTACGTAGTTAATTTGTATTGTATCTATCTATCTATCTATCTATATAAAAACGAGTTGTGTGTATGCATGTTTGTTTGTTTGTAAAAAGAACGTTTGCATATGACGTCATTATTAGTACATACGGCTTTGTATATGGACAGACAATGGGAAAGCCAAGAATGTTGTATATTCGCAATTTTTACGTAGTTTGAAACACATATATAAATCTATCTATATTCACAGGTGGGACACAGGGACACAACTACAATGGCGCGTAACTAATATGGCGCGTAACTAATATGGCGCGTAACGACTTACGCGCGCGGGGGGGCTTGGGGGGGGCGCGAAGCGCCCCCACCAACTAGGTGTTGGGGTGGCGCGAAGCGCCACCCCAACAGCTAGTATATATATATATATATATATATATATATATATATATATATATATATATATATATATATATATATATATATATATATATATATATATGTATATATATATGTTTTTAGCTACGTAAAACTTGCAAATATACAATATTCTTCGCTTTTCCATTGTTTGTACATATAAATTTGTGAATATACAACATTCTTTGCTGTCCCATTGTCTGTGCATATAAACAGATTGTCAGGTTTACCGACTCTTGAACATGCAAATTATAATAGTCCATGGGAAAACAATCCGTATTCAGATCTATACCTCATGATTCTAATGATTGCCCTTGAGCTTTGTTGATGGAGATTGCTAATCGACCATTCCCTGTGTCGGCGTCGTCAATGATATATCCCCCTGTGCCCCCCGGCGTCCCCGTTGTAGTTGTGTCCCTGTGTCCCGGTCGTCATTTATATTCCCTGTGTCCCGGTCGTCATTTGTGTCCTGGTCTGTATATACATTCGTTTTTGAATTGGTCTTTTTTTAGTTTTTAGTTTTTTACCTTTTTTTTAGTTTTTTTAGTTATACCTCATGATTCTAATGATTGCCCTTGAGCTTTGTTGATGGTGATTGCTAATCGAACATTCCCTGTGTCCCCGTCGTCATTTATATATCCCCTTGTGCCCCCCGGCGTCCCTGTTGTAGTTGTGTCCCTGTGTCCCGGTCGTCATTTGTATCCCAGTGTCCCGGTCTGTATATACATTCGTTATTGAAATGGTATATGATGAAATAAATTTTTGTATTTTTCCCCTATTTTTCTTTTAGTTTTTTTTTGGTTTTTACTTTTTTTAGTTTTTTTTTTTTTTATTTTTTTTTTTTTATTATTTTGTTAAGGGGTGGCACAAAGCGCCAACCCAACAGCTAGTAACCTATAATAATTGAATTACGAACAAGAATCAGTTCATTGCAAATATTGACTTACGTATCAAGCTCAATATATCGAAAGAAATTTTTTTTTAATTTTCTGGTTTGTCTCTTGTTTCAATTCAAAAGTCATGATTATTGCTCAGAGCCCATAAATATTTTTGCAGTTTGCAGTAAAATAAAGATATTTTATTTAAAATTTCTAGGAATTGGTCTAATTTTTGTCAATAAATAAAATTCTTATCAACCTATAAGAAATTCTAGAATTTTACATAACTATACCAAGACGCTTATTATAAGGTCAAAAGTTGTTTTTAAAAACAGTGAATTTATTTTAAATGTTATTCTGTTAACTACGAAATCATGCAGATGTGAAAAACTTCCGATGTTAATAACATAAGCTACTACAGTGTTATAAAAAAAAAACAAAGTTTTAACTAATTAAATTGATTTCATTAAAAAAATTTCATTACAAAAAGTTTTTAACCACCACATCAATTTCCTATAATAAGAGCCATAAAAACACTCTTTATTATAGATGGAGACTATTATTCCTGTTTGCAGCCGTAGCTAATATCCTTGTAAGAGACGACCAGGTCCAATGCTAAGAAACATAATAACCCAAAGCTCCTAATAATAGTCTGATCAACACAAAAAATATATTAATAGAACCACTATGTCTGAGACCCATATACATGACAATTACTGTCCCTTGGCTTGAACAACAACGGAAACATATTGCAGACGAAATAGATGCTTTCCTGAAAAATTCTAATTTATGGGCACACGTAAAAACATTAAAATTAACTACAAATATGCGTGTCCGATTGCAAAACGATGACTCTGGTCAAACATTTTCAGATCAATTGCTGGCAATTGGAAATGGAAAGCTCCCAGTAGACTCAATTTCAGGACGTATACAACTACCTGCTGATTTCTGTAATTTAGTGACGTCCAAAAATGAATTGATTGAAAAAGTATTTCCGAATATTCTAAACAATTATAAAACTAATAAATGGCTAAGTGAAAGAGCGATTCTTGCACCCAAAAATATAGACGTCCACGAAATCAAAAATATTGTTATGACCAAGATTCGAGACCAGGCAGTCCTTTACAAGTCAGTCGACACAGTTTTGGAACCAAATGATGCGGTTAATTATCCATCTGAATTTTTAAATTCCGTGGATCTTTCAGGGTTTCCACCACACGTGCTACAACTAAAAATAGGCGTACCAATAATACTTTTAAGAAATATCACCACCTATGAATATAAATAGATTTATATATGTGTTTCAAACTACGTAAAACTTGCGAATATACAACATTCTTGGCTTTCCTATTGTCTGTGCATATACAAAGCCTTATGTACTAATAATGACGTCATATGCAAACGCTCTTTTTACAAACAAACAAACATGCATACAAATAACTCGTTTTTATATAGATAGATAGATAGATAGATACAATACAAATTAACTGCGTATAACTTGCGAATATACAACATTCTTCGCTGTCCAATTGTCGCTGCATATAAATAGATTGTCAGGTTTACCGACCCTCGAACATGCAACGTACAATTGTCCATGGAAAAAACAATCAGTATTAAGATCTATACCACATTTTTCTAATGATTGACCTTGAGCTTTGTTAATGGTGACTGCAAATGCTAATCGAATTGGGAATTGCAATCTTTTAAATTGAAAAGGCAGATCCGTTGGAATCATAGGAATGCGAGGAATAAGAACAGCCTCACCCTCAAAAGGCCCTGTCAAGATTGTGGCCTCTATTAGGTTTTCCATTGTTTTTTTTTTACGGCAAGTCGCGTGCCATTGCAAAGCTTTGGCGATACGGTTAGGTATCAGCTACGGTTCGTGCCGAAGTAGCTGAGTTGGTAAAGTGTTATGTTCCAGGTCCAAGAGGTTCCAGGTTCGAACCTTGGCTTTAGCATTAGAACAAAAGAAGAAAAAAAACTAAATAAGGTAAAAACTACAAAAAAAACTAAAAAAGCTAAGAAACTAAAAAAAGGTAAAAACTAAAAACTAAAAAAGAAAAAAAACTAAAAAAAACTAAAAAAAAGTTAAAAACTACAAAACAAAACTAAAATGAAAAAAACAAAAACTAATAAGAAAAACTAAAAAAAAACTATAAACTGAAAAAGAAAAAAAAGAAAAAAAAAGGAAAAAAACTGAAAAATAATGGAAAAAAGAAAACTAAAAACCGGGACACAGGGAATATATATGACGACCGGGACACTCAAAGAGAAGTTACAGACTGGGACACTGGGACACAAATAACGATTTGAGTGTCCCAGTGGGACACTGGGACACTCAAATATAAATTACAGACCGGGAAACAAATGACGATCCGGACACAGGGAATATAAATGACAACTAGGACGCTCAAAGAGAAATTACAGACTGGGACACAAATGGCGACCGGGATACTTGGAATATAAACGACGGCCGGGACACAGGGACACAACTACAAGGGCGATGCCGGGGGCACAGGGGGATATATAAATGACGACGGGGACACAGGGAATGTTCGATTAGCAATCACCATCAACAAAGCTCAAGGGCAATCATTAGAATAATCAGGTATAGATCTGAATACAGATTGTTTTTCCCATGGACAATTTTATGTTGCATGTTCAAGAGTCGGTAAACCTGACAATCTATTTATATGCATAGACAATGGGATATCAAAGAATGTTGTATATTCGCAAGTTTTACGTAGTTAAAAACATATATGTATATATCATTTTATATTCACAGGTGGGACACAGGGACACAGCTACCATGGCACGTAACGACTTACTCACGCGGGGGGGCTTGGGTGGGCGCGAAGTGCCTTCACCAACTAGGTGTTGGGGTGGCGCGAAGCGCCACCCAAACAGCTAGTATATATATAATAATGAGTTGTATGTGTGTTATGTCTGTTGAGTGACGTCAAGTTTGTATGTCGACTGACGTCATGTTTGTCGACTGCTGTCATTATAAGGATTGAGCTGTATGTCGTCATGAAGATGTTTTTCGACTAACGTCATGTTTTTCAACTGATGAAATTACAGACCGGGACACCGGGACACAGGGAATATGAATGACGACCGGGACACTCAAAGAGAAATTACAGACTGGGACACCGGGACACAAATCACGACCGGGACACAGGGAATATAAATGACGACCGGGACACATTGACATAACTACAATGGGGACGCCGGGGGCACAGGGGGGGATATATAAATGACGACCGGGATAAAGGGATTGTTCGAAGAGAAATTACAGATCGGGACACCGGGACACAAATGGCGGTCGGGACACCGGGACACAGGGAATATAAATGACGACCGGGACACTCAAAGAGAAATTACAAACTGGGACACCGGGACACAACTGACGACCGGGATACAGGGAATATAAATGACGACCGGGAAACAGGGACACAACTACAACGGGGACGCCGGGGGCCACAGGGGGATATATAAATGACGACTGGGACACGGAATGTTCGATTAACAATCACCATCAACAAAGCTCAAGGGCAATCATTAGAATATTCAGGTATACATCTGAATACGGATTGTTTTTCCCATGGACAATTTTATGTTGCTTGTTCAAGAGTCGGTAAACCTGACAATCTATTTATATGCACAGACAATGGGACATCGAAGAATGCTGTATATTGGCAATTTTACATAGTTAAAAGCACACACAAACACACACACACACACACACACACATATATATATATATATATATATATATATATATATATATATATATATATATATATATATATATATATATATATATATATATATATATATATATATATATATATGTATATATATATATATGTATATATATATATATATATATATATATATATATATATATATATATACTAGCTGTTGGGGTGGCGCTTCGCGCCACCCCAACACCTAGTTGGTGGGGGCGCTTCGCGCCCCCCCCAAGCCCCCCCGCGCGCGTAAGTCGTTACGCGCCATAATAGTTACGCGCCATTGTAGTTGTGTCCCTATGTCCCACCTGTGAATATAGATATATATATATATATATGGTTTTAACTACGTAAAACTTGCGAATATACAACATTCTTTGCTGTCCCATTGTCTTTGCATATAAATAGATTGTCAGGTTATCCCCCTGTTTCCCCCGGTGTCCCCGTTGTAGTTGTGTCCCTGTGTCCCGGTCGTCATTTATATTCCCTGTGTCCCGCGTCCCGGTCATCATTTGTATCCCGGTGTCCCGGTCTGTATATACATTCGTTTTTTAGTTTTGTTTTTCTCCTTTATTTTTTTCCTTTTTTTTTCTTTTTTAGCTTATTTAGATTTTTAGATTTTTTAGTTTTTTTTATTAGTTTTTAGTTTTTATTTCTTTTTAGTTTTTTTGTCCCGGTCGTCATTTATATCCCCCTGTTTCCCCCGGTGTCCCCGTTGTAGTTGTGTCCCTGTGTCCCGGTCGTTATTTATATTCCCTGTGTCCCGGTCGTCATTTGTATCCCGGTGTACCGGTCTGTATATACATTCGTTTTTTAGTTTTGTTTTTCTCCTTTATTTTTTTCCTTTTTTTTTCTTTTTTAGTTTATTTAGATTTTTAGATTTTTTAGTTTTTTTATTAGTTTTTAGTTTTTTTTTCTTTTTAGTTTTTTTGTAGTTTGTACCTTCTTTTTAGTTTTGTTAATTTTTTTTTTTACTTGTGTCCTGGTCGTCATTTATACTCCCTGTGTCCCGGTGCTTTGTTGATTGCTAATCGAACATTCCTTTTGTCCTGGTCGCTTTCTCTTTGAGTGTCGTCATTTATTTTTTTCTTTTTTAGTTCTCTTAGTTTTTACCTTTTTTAGTTTTTTTTTAGTTTTTAGTTTTTTTAGTTTTTTACCTTTTTTTAGTTTTTTTAGTTTTTTAGCTTTTTTATTTTTTTTATTAGTTTTTAGTTTTTTTGTAGTTTTTGCCTTTTTTTTAGTTTTTTGTCCTGGTCGCTTTCTCTTTGAGTGTCGTCATTTATTAGTTTTTTCCTTTTTTTTTTAGTTTTTTATTGGTTTTTACCTTTATTTTAGCTTATTTTTCAGTTTTTTCCTTTTTTTTAGTTTTTTTTTTATTTTTTATTTTTTTTAGTTTTTTACCTTTTTTTAGTTTTCTTAGTTTTTTTAGTTTTTTAGCTTTTTTACTTTTTTTATTAGTTTTTAGTTTTTTTTTGTAGTTTTTGCCTTTTTTTAGTTTTTTCAGTTTTTTTTTTAGTTTTTTATTGGTTTTTACCTTTATAGTTTTTTAGTTTTTTAGCTTTTTTATTTTTTTTATTAGTTTTTAGTTTTTTTTTGTAGTTTTTGCCTTTTTTTAGTTTTTTCAGTTTTGACGTCACCTAATCCAGTTTTTTCAGGTGACGTCACCTGACACATCCATCCACACATCCATCCACACATCCACAGACAGACAACTTATTTTTATATATATAGATATATATATATATATATATATATATATATATATATATATATATATATATATATATATATATATATATATATATATATATATATATATATATATATATATATATATATATATATATATATATATATATATATCTTTTTATATTCACAGGTGGGACACAGGGACGCAACTACAATGGCGCGTAACGACTTACGCGCGGGGAGCGGCTTGGGGGCTCCGCGAAGCGCCCCCACAAATAACAACCGGACACAAATAACGACCGGGATATATACAAAGATAAATTACAGACCGGGACACCGGGACACAAATGACGACCAAGACACCGGGACACAGGGAATATAAATGCCGACTGGGACGCTCAAAGAGAAATTACAGACTGGGACACTGGGACACAAATGACGACCGGGATACTGGGAATATAAATGACGACCGGGACACAGGGACACAACTACAAAAGGGATGCCGGGGGCACAGGGGGATATATAAGTGACGACGGGGACACAGGGAATTTTCGTTTAGCAATCACCATCAACGAAGCTCAAGGGCAATCATTAGAATAATCAGGTATAGATCTGAATACGGATCGTTTTTCCCATGGACAATTTTATGTTACATGTTCAAGAGTCGGTAAACCTGACAATCTATTTATGTGCACAGACAATGGGACATCGAAGAATGTTGTATATTCGCAAGTTTTACGTAGTTAAAAACACACACATATATATATATATATATATATATATATATATATATATATATATATATATATATATATATATATATATATATATATATATATATATATATATATATATATATATATATATATATATATATATATATATTATATTCACAGGTGGGACAAAGGGACACAACTACCATGGCGTGTAACGACTTACGTGCGCGGGGGGCTTGGGGGGGCACGAAATGCCCCCACCAACTAGGTGTTGGGGTGGCGCGAGGCGCAACCCCAACAGCTAGTCTATATATACAAAAATAAGTTGTTTGTCTGTGGGTCTGTCGAGTGACGTCATGTCATCATGTCGTCATGAAGTTAGTTGTCGTCATGTTTGTTATGACGATGACGTCATTAAAATATTTAAGAAAATTGTTCAAAAAAAAATTTACAATCGTAAGAAGATCATGGACAGAAAAACGTTTAATTGTAAAATGACTGAAGAACCTACAATGGCAACAGCCGAGGAAGCTGCTCAAAGAGTATATGCCAAAAAACTTGCGGCTGATAGAGAAAGTAAGAAAAGAAAGCGTGCCGAGGAATCACAAGAACAGCAAGAAAACAAGCTTGCAGCTAAAGAACGCAAAACCCCGCAGTTAGATGAAAATCCACCTGGACAGCGAGAGTCAAAACATATCAAAACTGAAAATGATAGTGATGATGATTGGGTTTGGGATTTTGACTTTGATAAGGTCACCAAGCCTACCAGATTCTAGTTAAAAAAACAAAGGTTCGGCGATATGTATTTCATAGTGACGCTGAAAAATAAAGAAGAAAAAGAAAACTGAAAAAAGAAAAAAGGTAAAAAACTAAAAAAACTAAAAAGAAAAACACTCAAAGAGAAATTACAGACCGGGACACAAATGACGACCGGGACAGAGGGAATATAAATGACGACCGGGACACTCAAAGAGAAATTACAGACTGGGATACCGGGACACAAATGACGACCGGGACACAGGGAATATAAATGACGACCAGGACACAGGTATTTAAGAATATCGTTCAAAGACAAATTTTTAATTGAAAGAAGATCGTTGAGAGAGAAATTTCTAATTGTAAAATGACTGAAGAACCTACAATGGCAACACCCGAGGCAACTACAATGGCAACACCGAATACGAATGTATTCAAGCCGAAGTAGCTGAGTTGGTAAAGCGTTATGTTTCAGGTTCTAGGTCCGAGAGGCTCTAGGTTTGAACCTTGGCCTTAGCATTAATACAAAAGTAGAAAAAAACTAAAAAAGGTAAAAACTACAAAAAAACTAAAAAGAAAATACTAAAAAAAACAAAAAAAAGGTAAAAAACTAAAAACTAAAAAAGAAAAAACAACTCAAAAAAACTAAAAAAAGGTAAGAACCTACAAAAAAAACTAAAAAGAAAAAAAACTAAAAACTAATAATAAAAAACTAAAAACTGAAAAAAAAACTAAGAAAAGAAAAAAACTGAAAAATAAAGGAGAAAAAGAAAACTAAAAGCCGGGACACAGGGAATATAAATGACGACCAGGACACTCAAAGCGAAATTACAGACTGGGACACTGGGACACAAATAACGACCGGGAGATATAAATGACGACCGGGACACTCAAAGATAAATTACAGACCGGGACAACGGGACACAAATGACGACCGGGAAACAGGGAATACAAATGGTGAACGGGACGCTCAAAGAGAAATTACAGACTGGGACACTGGGACACAAATGACGACCGGGATACTGGGAATATAAATGACGAACGGGACACGGAATGTTCGATTAGCAATCACCATCAACAAAGCTCAAGGGCAATCATTAGAATAATGAGGTATAGATCTGAATACGGATTGTTTTTCCCATGGACAATTTTATGTTGCATGTTCAAGAGTCGGTAAACCTGACAATCTATTGATATACACAGACAATGGGACATCGAAGAACGTTGTATATTCGCAAGTTTTACGTAGTTAGAAACATATATATATATCTATAACGAAAAGAGACATATTTTATCTTTTATTTATATTCACAGGTGGGAAACAGGGACACAACTAAAATGGTGCGTAACTAATATGGCGCGTAACGACTTACGCGCGCGGGGGGGCGCCAAGTTCCCCCATCAACTAGAAGTTTGGGTGGCGCGAAGCGCCACCCGAACAGCTAGTATATATATAAAAATAAGTTGTATGTGTCTTATGTCTGTCGATTGACGTCATGTTTGTGTGTCGACTGACGTCATGTTTGTCGACTGACGTCATTATAGGGACTGATTTGTATGTCGTCATGAAGATGTTATTCAACTGACGTCATGTTTGTCATCTGATGAAATTACTGACCGGGACACCGGGACACAAATGACGACCGAGACACCGGGACACACGGAATATGAATGACGACCGGGACACTCAAAGAGAAATTACAGACTGAGACACCGGGAAACAAATCACAGCCGGGACACAGGGAATATAATTGACGACCAGGACACAAGGACACAACAACAACGGGGACGCCGGGGGCACAGGGGGGATATATAACTGATGACCAGGACACAGAGATTGATCTAAGAGAAATTACAGACCGGGACACCGGGACACAAATGACGGCTGGGACACCGGGACGCAGGGAATATAAATGACGACCGGGACACTCAAAGAGAAATTACAAACTGGGACACCGGGACACAAATGATGACTAGGACACAGGGAATATAAATGACGACCGGGACACAGGGACACAACTACAACGGGGACGCCTGGGGGCACAGGGGAATATATAAATGCCAACGGGGACACAGGGAATGTTCGATTAGCAATCACCATCAACAAAGCTCAAGGGCAATCATTAGAATAATGAGATATAAATCTGAATACGGATTGTTTTTCCCATGGACAACTATATGTTGCATGTTCAAGAGTCAGTAAACTTGACAATCTTTTTATATGCAGAGACAATGAGACAGCAAAGAATGTTGTATATTTGCATGTTTTACGTAGTTAAAAACATATATATATATCCATCTCTATTCACAGGTGGGACACAGGGACACAACTACAATGGTGCGTAACTAATATGGCACGTAACGACTTATGCGCGTGGGGGGGCTTGGGGGGGCTCGAAGCGTCCCCACCAACTAGGTGTTGGAGTGGCGCGAAGCGCCACCCCAACAGCTAGTATATATATATATATCTTCTATATATATAAAAATAAGTTGTGTGTCTGTCTGTCAGGTGACGTCATGTTTCTATGTCGACTGACGTCATGAAGTTAGTTGTCGTCATTTTTGCTATGACGGTGACGTCATTAAAGATATTTAAGACATGCGTTCACGGAAAAATGTTTAATTGTAAAATGACTGAAGAACCTACAATGGCAACAGCCGAGGAAGCTATGCCAAAAAACTTGCTGCTGATAGAGCATGCTGATTGCTTGCTGCTGATAGAGCTAAAGAACGCAAAACCGCGCAGTTAGATGAAAATCCACCTGGAAAGCGAGAGTCAAAACATATCAAAACTGAAAATGATAGCGATGATGATTGGGTTTGGGATTTTGACTTGGATAAGATCATCAATGCCTACCAGATTTAAGTTAAAAAACAAAGGTTCGGCGATATGTACTTCATAGTGACGCTGAAAAATAAAGAAGAAAAAAACTGAAAAAATGTAAAAAACTAAAAAAAAACTAAAAAGAAAAAACACCCAAAGATAAATTACAGACCGGGACACAAATGACGACCGACACAGAGGGAATATAAATGACGACCGGGAACCTGAAAGACAAATTACAGACTGGGATACCCGGACACAAATCATGACCGGGAATATAAATGACGACCGGGACACAGGGACACAACTACAACGGGGACGCCGGGGGCACAGGCGGGATATATAATTGACGACTGAGACACAGGGATTGTTTGAATAGAAATTACAGACCGGGACAACGGGACACAAATGACGACCGGGACACTGGGACACAGGGAATATAAATGACGACCGGGACGCTCAAAGAGAAATTACAAACAGGGACACCAGGACACAAATGACGACCGGGACACAGGGAATATAAATTCTATTTATATGCACAGACAATGGGACAGCGAAGAATGTTGTATATTCGCATGTTTTACGTAGTTAAAAATATATATTTATATCTATCTCTATTCACAGCTGGGACACAGGGACACAGCTACAATGGCGCGTAACTAATATGGCGCGTAACGACTTACGAGCGCTGGGGGGCTTGGGGGGGTGCGAAGCGCCCCACCAACTGGGTGTTGGGGTGGCGCGAAGCGCCACCCCAACAGCTAGTATATATATATAAATATATATATATATATATATATATATATATATATATATATATATATATATATATATATATATATATATATATATATATATATATATATATATATATAAATATATATATATATATATATATATATATATATATATATATATATATATATATATATATATATATATATATATATATATATATATATATATATATATAGCATATATTATATTCATGTTATTGATATTTTCAAAATTTTAGCTATCAAAGCTAAAAACTTCAGTTAGAGAGATGAGCATGGAAGTAGTTTTGTTAGGGATTACAATGTGTTATTAGGGCACTCTTTTTGGTTTTTTACTGTGAGAAAAATAGATTAACAAGCCACTATTCTTATTTGTCAAGAATAACTGTGGCTAATTATCCTTTTTTTTAATTATTCCATTAGGGCAACCTAGTAGAAAATGAACCCTAAGCCATAGTAGCCGAATTTTTAAAAACACATTTAAAAAAAAACTGTCAAGTGAGGAAGAATTAGCCTACAATTCGAAGCTGATTTAAAAATGGTAACTATTTTTTTGGTAATCTTGTAAAAATTTATTGCTACAATAAATTTTTGGAAAATTACCAGAAACCCTGCAAAACACTACCGGATCGAAACGGGAACTGCAGCATTGGTATAAACATGGCGCAAAACCCATTTAGGAGGGCTAGAGTCCCCTATCTTTAGCAACCAGGAATTTAATTTTTCACACAGGATATAGTGATGTGTCTTTTTTTTACTACCATGATAAGAAAGAGTTCATGGTAGAGATCAACTAACCAAGGAGCTATCATGTTAAGTAAAATAGAAAAACTAAAAAATACTATGGAAAGCTTAAAGACAAAATAGTATGTATAGAGATGGATTTCCTTCTTCCCGCCTTCTTGTGTACAACTGGGAATGTAATTTGTGCTAAACAGGTCTACCATGCTCGGTACACTACCCAAAACGCTCGCCATCCCCCCCCCCTCCTGAAAAAAATGCTGGCCACAGTTCCACCATGCTCGGTACGTGCCACCTAATTTTAAAGATTTTTTAGAGTCGGGAAACTTCTTAGTATGCACAAAATATCTTACTCCATTCATTTTGAATGTTTAATTTGTGCGAATGTTTAATGTTTAATTTCAATGTATGATTTTATAAAAATGAAGAGACATCTCTAAAAAGGAGTGCGATTAATATAAAAATAAAAAAATAACAGTGTGAAATTCCAAATATTTGATACCCTAAGAGTGTAAATTCTAAGCACCATTCTACAATACATACACACAAAATTCCATGTTTTTCCTTAAAAACATAAAAAAAAAATCAAGCCGTTAATGCTAATGCACTGTACATAAAAAGCGGCCCTCATCTTTAGTATACATAGGGTAGTTTAAATGAAAATTATTCTATGTCTTTGATGCATTAATTTTTAGTTGGACGAACAGTGAAAAAACTGAAGCTAAAAAAAAAAAAATCCAATATATAAAAGAGCAAAAACAAAATTTCGATTTTAATACTGGTTCTAAATATGCAAAATATAAAATTTTAATTCACCTATACTATCTTTTTATAAATGAGCAATGATTGTGTTTGTGTGTATTTATTTATATAGTAATTTTTTCGCGGAAAAGGCTCCTTATTTTTTGGGTAAATTGGTATCCTGAGATATTCTGGACTAAAACAAAAACGATTTAGATAGGTCAGAAGTGTGAAAATTCATTAAGACCCTTAACTTTAGAAAAAAAATATGTGTTTAAACTTTTACATACATCAGTATTGCATTGATGTCGTCACACTTTTGTGGAAAAATTGAAGATTCTCATGTATGGAGAGCTTTATATTAAATTGCTTAAAGAGGACAAAACTGGCAATGCAAAAATATTTGCATATATTTTGACTATGAATTACGACAAAACAAAACCGAAAAAAAGAAAACAAAAAGTTTGAAGTTTTAATTAGTAGATTTAATTTTTAGAAATTGGACTTGGGGTAGATGTTTTCCAAGTGTTCTAAGAGTAACAGCAGACTTAAAATGAATTTGAAATTAGATTACAGACATATACTGACAGCAAGGTCTGATAGGGTGAAATGTGTTGATTTGCATCCAACCGAACCATGGATGTTAGTCTCATTATATAATGGAATGATCCATGTTTGGAATCATCAAAACCAGCAGTTAATTAAGACCTTTGAAGTGTGCTACAGTCCTGTCCGATCTGGAAAATTTATTGCAAGGAAAAATTGGATTATCACAGGTTCAGATGACTATAGAATAAGAGTTTTTAACTACAATACACTGGAACGGCAGCATGCTGTTGATGCCCACAAAAATTACATAAGATGCCTTGCTGTCCATCCAACACTTCCAATTGTTTTATCTGGAAGCGATGACATGAAAATCAAAATGTGGAACTGGGACAACAGTTGGACCTGTCAGAAAGTATTTGACGGGCATTCCCATTATGTTATGCAGATTGTATTTAATCCCAAAGATAATAATACATTTGCATCTGCGTCGTTGGACAAGACCATTAAAATTTGGCAACTTGCGTCTTCCATTCCGAACTTCACACTTAAAGGTCATGTGAATTACATTACCTGTTTAGATTACACTCACGCCGGCCAGAAGCCCTATTTGATCTCCGGTGCCGATGATTGCTTGGTGAAAATTTGGGACTATCAAAATCGAAGTTGTGTTCAAAGTTTATATGGCCATACAGAAAATATATCAGCTGTAGTTTTTCATCCTGAATTGCCCATTATTATTACTGGTTCGGAAGATGGCACAGTCAAAATTTGGAATGCCACCACTTACAGTTTGCAGAAAACTTTAAATTATGGGCTCGGTAGGGCTTTTACAATTTGCTGCCTAAAAGGCTCAAATATGGTTGACATTGGTTTCGATGATGGTTGTGTTATGATTCGCTTAGGAAAGGAAGACCCAACTTTCTCAATGGATGAGGGGGGAAAGATTTTGTGGATAAAAAATTCTGAAATAGAAATGGTTAACTTGAAACAATTTGCAAATGAAAATATCAAAGATGGCGAACGTCTTAATCTTTCTGTCAAAGGAGACGCTAAAAGCTCTGAAGTGTTTGCGAACACATTGGCACATAACAGCGATGGTCGTTATGTTGCTGTCTGCGGTGGAGGTGAATACATTATATATACTGCAATGGCTCTTCGAAATAAAGCATATGGCTCCGCTTTGGAATTTGTTTGAGGAAATGAACCTGAAGCTTTCGCAATTCGAGAATCTACTACCACTGTCAAAGTTTTCCAAAAGTTAACAAAAGAAAAAAAATCCCTGAAAGTGGGTGCTGATGGAATATACGGGGGCACACTTCTTGGAGTTCGTTTTAAGTATCAATTGACTTTTTACTGCTGGGATTCTCTTGACCTTGTAATAAGAACTGATATTCAGCCAACAGGAGTATTTTGGGGTGGGAACCGTGAAATGGTTGCTATCACCACTAAAGAGAACTTTTATATGCTGCATTGCGATGTTTCTGCTCTTGCTGAAGCAAGCGAGGAAGACCGACATCATTCCAACTTTCCTTTTGACGATATAGATGAAGTAAAAGAAAACGTGAAAACAGCTACCTGGGTGGGGGATTGTTTTATTTATTTGAACTCCTTGAACAGACTGAATTACTATGTTGATGGTGAAATAGTCACAATATCTTACTTAGATAGACCCCATTACATACTTGGCTACATTCCAAGACATAACCGAATCTATCTCTGTGACAAGGAATTGAATGTTTTATCATACTCTCTACACCTCTCTGTTCTAGACTTTGAAACCTCTGTTATGAGGAAAGATATCCAAAATGCCCAGCAGCTCCTACCCAGTATCCTACGGTCATACTATACGAAAATTGCACATTTCCTAGAAAAACAAGGGTTCGTTAGCCAAGCCCTTTCAGTATCAACGGACCCTGATCATAAGTTTGATCTTGCCCTACAATTGAGTAAGCTTGATTTGGCTGTTGAGTTAGCCAGAGAAATCGTCAGCGATCAAAAGTGGCGACAGCTAGCAGACTGCAGTATTTTAAATGGTAGGTTGGATCTGGCAGACAAGTGCTATGAAGCAACCCAGGATTTTGGAGCTATGTTAATTCTTAGGAGTTCAAGTGGCAATTTGGATAAGGTGGCGGAGCTTGCAGAAATGGCTCGTAGTGCAAGAAAATTTAACGTTGCCTTCACTGCATATCTTTTGACCCACCAAAATTTGAAAGCTTTAGATATTTTAGTTGAAACTAATAAGTTGCCAGATGCAGCGTTTTTCGCAAGGACCTATCTGCTCTCTGAAGTACCAAGGGTGACGCAACTTTGGAAAGCTGAACAACAGAAATCAAATGCAAAAGCAGCCCAAGGCATCGCTGATCCTTTGGAGTACACGAATCTCTTTCCTAGCTTTGAGGAATCGTTGCAAATTCAGAGATATTTGGAACAAAGTGAAAGAATCGTCCCAGCTAGCCAATATTCAACAAGAACCTCTAACAACCAGAGAAATGTCTTCGAAGAACTTTCCAAAGCCTTTACCTCTGGCTTAAACCTTGAAAAAAACTAGGGAAAATAATCCTAGCGATGATGGGGCATTAGAGGAACAGAGACAATTGGAACCTCAATCAGCTGAACTGATTACTGACAGAGATATAGAACTGGACTTAGAAAACATGAACTTAGAAAATATTGATTACAGTAACATAAGTGAAGAGGATTTGCTTGGATATTGAGGTTATGAGTAACCTAAGAAGCTGGGCTCAAGTTTTGCTATGATATGATTCCAAACAGTGTATTCCAACAAGTATTGGAATATGATTCCAAACTGGTGAGGTGCGATGGATTATATTCCCTGGTTGATTTAAATCCCATGATATTACACCTTGGGATCCTTGTCAAACAATTTTGGCGCCCGACTTGGTTGAAGAAGGTCATGCTGTCATGCCCCACTGACAGCAGGCTTTCAAAAAGGAATTTTTCGTACAGTTGTATAGCTTGTTTATTAAAAAATCCATTTATGCTTATTCATTTTATGCTTGTTTATTAATACCATGGGACTTAACATTTACTAGAGTATTAGATATTCATAATATTAAAAAAAAAAAAATCCAAGAGTGTGTGTGTGTTTTTTCACTGCCCCTTCTTAAGATGTTCAATCCAAATTTTATTCTATTATACTGCTGATGTAAGGGTGATTTTTGGGTTATGTAATCTCAATATTTTCGAAAAATAAATAAACTTCTTATGGTAAAAAAAAAATCGGATATCATTTCGTAAGAACAATTGGCATACGATTAGTGACGCATAATCCTCTCTTACGGTTAATTTGGAAATACTAAACTTCAGCTTTCTTTTCATTTTCTTTTCAACAGGTGTGCCATAAATGACATATTTATACAGCTTACCATGGTTGCTTAGCATGGTAATAAATGACATTAGTGTAAAGAGCAAGGTGTTGAAAAGGGGGAATCCCCGTCATATACGTAACAATGTCTGTTTGTTTGAAGTTTTAATGTTGCTCATTACTTTCAGTTGAAAAATGTGTTTTTTTATTTAATTTCTGATCGTTTTTTAAATAATGCTAGCAAATCTGGCCACACCTCCGTTGAGAAATCCCCCTCCCCAAGGAAAACATATTCTCTATAAAATACAATCCTGGTGAAAACTTATCCCGGACAATTATCCTTATCAACTCCACACGTAAAACTGAGACGGAAAAGAGAAAGCAAAACATATAAAAATAAATTTTTTCAAAGGAATTCTGGCAAATTCCCACAGTGTACAATTACCCCTGACAAGTTCATCCCCTAGAAACTTCCCTCTCCATGGAAAATCCTTCCGTGGATAACCCCCATCAGAAAATTCGCCCCCCCCCCTCACGCCCGAAAGGTATACATACTTCCGAAAGATAAACATTATGAATAAACAATGGGCAGATTTATAACTTAAAAACCTTTCCCATAAGGCAGTGGGCTGAAGATGGGGGTTATACTATATCTAAAGGCATAGTTATTGGGCCTTTCAACCATAATGAAGAGAATCGGTGGCTCAAAATTTTGATGGGACGATTTTGGGAAAAAAAAAAGATGGGGGACACGGCCTAGTTGCACTCCAGTCTTTTCGGTCACTTAAAAAGGGCACTAGAGCTTTAAATCTCCGTTCGAATGAGCCATCTTACAATATCTTAATACCAGTGAGTCAATACAATCATCCCTTTGAAAAAACCTGATACGATGACTCTGATGGTGTGATTTTCATTAAGATTCTATGACTTTTTGGGGGCGTTTTTCCCTTTTTCGAAACTCGGGCAAATTTTCTCAGGCCGGCAGCCTTTAATGGAAAAGAATAAATTTAAAGAAACTTAAATATTTGAAATCAGCATAACAAGCCGATTCTACTGATACATCTATTGGTGTCAAAATGTCATTTTCTTGGAGTTTCAGTTACCATTGAGCGGGGTCGCTTCTTACATACAGTTTGTTACCACAAACTGTTTGAAATTAAAAATTACCGTAATTGTCAGGTAAGTGGTGATGTCAGTTACAATGGTGACCGAAATTTTCGTGGTAAACGATTGGAACAGGCCCTTAAATTGCAAAAGTGCTCTGTGCTCAAGGAAGGATATAGACTGAAATCTTGGGGGAGGGGCGAATGACAAGGGTACCAATGAGAAAATTCTTGGAAGGGGGGGTCAATTTGACAAAGGTGCCAAATGGACAAAAATTGACAAATTTATTCTAAATAAGTGTGAAAAAAGAGACAGGGAGAGCGGGCACCAGAAAAAATCCCAGGTCCTCCGGCTCTCCCTGGATCTGCAGGAATCTGTGCACACAGAATCAAGTCAAGGGGATACTGAAGGTACATCAAAAATACATTACTAGGCCAAAACATTTTGAATTTTTGATGAATCTAGCTCATCATCCTCAGTGACTGGAGTTTAGCACACCCAAATCTCATGTTTGCATCTATATCTCCATTTCTTTTATGTTTTGGCAACTGTTCAAGGCTCAATAGACTATTTTCAGTGATAGTAGGTGTGATCAGCATTTTTGGTGCAGAGACGGCCAAGAAATTCTTATCTTATTTGCCCCCGGTCTTGTTTACGATGTCGAACAGGGTGTTTGCGACGGCTTTCTTTCTTATGTGACCCATGTTTGAAATGAAGCCATGCTTGATTTTCAACAGGTGTTAGGCTAATTAAAACAAACCTGACTCGGTTAAATTGTCCTCATTCAAAATTCTTGCTTAACATCTTCCAGAACTGTTGGAACGAAGAACACATCTGTTATTTTAATTTGATAGCAGCACCTTATTCATTGACTTTTCCTGTGTGGAAACAAGTCAGATAAATTTTAATATGTTGGAAGATCCATGGAAACTAGGGAAATAAAAAGAAAGGCTATCTCATGCTCTCGTATGTTATGCTCAAATCCAGACATTGCTTGATTCCTAACATTAGCTTGATAATAATGGGGTTTCCTTTGAAATTGCTTCCTTGAAGACTTTTCCTTCGAAGCTTTTTCCTCAACTGCTTTCAAAGGATTCAAAGCCAAGAGAACATTTACAAGTTTCGCACCGGTAAGTAATTACAGACAATTCGCCTCCCTCTTGGATAAAATTACGAATGAACGAAAAGTGCCAAAAAGTATTCTGGGAACGTGGGAAATAAGGCATCGTGTTCCAAAGTTATGAAAAGGGTGCAAATCTGCAATTCATTGGTTGCAGTCTTATAAAAGAATTAAGACGAGTAGAAAACCATATAATAATCCACAATTAAAATTAAAACAAATTACACGGGTCATTGAACCCCGAAGCGAAATAAAATTTAAAATGAATAATCGACCAAACTGAAAGGTAACATAATTTACATTGCAATGGATCTATAGATGAATCCTAAAACAAACAGAAACTAAAACATATAAGCAAAAGAACCTTAAAGCGATCAGAAAATACTACAAATATTGTTATAATGGCAGAACAGAAACTAATAATATAATATTTAGGTTTCAGTAGATCACAAACGATGCTCTGGTCATTAGAAAGCCTAGGAGGATGACAACCTACTCCTATTTGTGGTAACCTCTGTTCGATTTAACTAGTGTTCGTTTTTTAATAAAATTTACTGTAAAATTGGGCCAGATTTAAATTCTTATGGGTTGATAATCTGTATAATTTCTGTCAGACTTATGCACAGACAATGGGACAGCCAAGAACCTTGTATATTCGCAAGTTTTATGTAGTTAAATATATATATATATATATATATATATATATATATATATATATATATATATGTATATATATATATATATATATATATATATATATATATATATATATATATATATATATATATATATATATATATATCTATATTCACAGGTGGGACACAGGGACACAACTACAATGGCGCGTAGCTAATATTGCGCGTAACGATTTAAGCGCGCGGGGGGGCTTGGGGGTTGTTGCGCGAAGTGCCCCCACCAACTAGGTGTCGGGGTGGCGCGAAGAGCCACCCCAACAGCTAGTATTTAATAAACCAGTCTTGTTAAGCACCCACGTTGCTGAGCCGCCCTTGAGAAATTTATTAACTTGGCTTTTAATATTCTAATCTTAGTTTGCTGACTTGTTTTCCTAATTCAAAATATGTTTCTGAAAAACTTCCAGAGATTTCAAAACCAAGAAAGGAACAGTTATTTTCTGACTTGTCAGACAAATCAGGCGTGTGTAGAGACGAATTCAATCATAGGGATGTATCGAAAGTCTCATGATAGCAACGGTGACAATAAAACAAGCCACATTCATGCATTTACTATGCAGCCACAGATATCTAGCCATATTCAATTTTTAAATATAAGCATTTACTTAAAAATATAGCTTATCTCAGTAATGTGTTCCCATGAAATTTTGTTCTTAACAACTCCTAGATATTTAAAATCAAGATTAAGTAACATATTTTTTTACAGCTTTTTACTGCTTTACAGCAGTATAAAGCTCTGTGACCATTATTTGATAAAAATGAGTAAAAAAAATAAACATTTATCCGAAGAACTACGGAAACAGAGAAAAAAGAAAAGATATTTGTATTTTCAAAGTTTGACCTCCTTAGTTGGCTTTTTAAGCATTTCTGGCAAATAAAAAAGGCTGCATATATCAACAGTCGAGCCACCCTAGCCAAGAAAATGGTACACTGGACTTGCAATCCTATGTCCTTCGGGACGTGTGTTCGAGTTTTGGTGTCGCAAATCCCAAATTCTGGCTTAGGATGGAGGTAATTGGAGTGACTCTGCAAGCTTAGTTATGTGGGGTATGGAGGCAATGGGCCTTTGAGGCCTCAGACTCAATCCAGTCCGCCCCGCTATAAATTATGCAAATCATTGTGCAAAATGTCACAGTCCATCACCTATATTCTCAGGTTTAAGAAAAAATGCGTGAAAAGTCACAGGAATCTCAGGGAAATATTCAAGGTTCTTTCACACTGAGAAAATATGCTTAGCAACCAAACAGTGCTTTATCCCTAGCAGATGTCCTTCCAGCTGAATATCATGAGTATAAATCATGCTTACTCATTTGGAAATTCTTCCTAGGCAACTTCCAAGGAATTCGGCAAGGATCTGCTCTAAGCCTTAAAGTCTTTAATTCTAAGATTTGTTCTATAACTATACTCGTTCGAGGGACATTTTCTTTGGAGGGCCTGAATCTAAGTTTTAATTCTTAAGCGGATGACTTGTTGCTCAACAGCCAAGCAGCATGCTAAGGGGTATACAAGAGAATCGTCGTCTTATAGTGACCCTATACGGAAGAATATGACTACGGGTCAATATAGAGAAAACGTAATTTATGGTTTTTAGCGGCACTAACTCAACCAATTCTAAACTTGTCCTTGATGGTGTCATAATCCAGCAGCCCAAGTCCATGAAGTACCTTCGTATCAAGTGTGGTCAGGCATCTGGGTCAACTACAGGCCTATTGACTGAACCAGTCTGTAATTATTTCAGCTCAGCATGCGGAAAAGCTGTCAAATGCAAGCGGCCATTCAACCGATTCATAATGTTGAAACTATTCAATTGCATGGCCACTCCTGCCATCTAGTGCATGTCACCGATCTGGTAAATATCACAGTTGAAGAGACTCTTTTTGCAATATTGGGCCCATCTCAGTCACTATGTGATATATATATATATATATATATATATATATATATATATATATATATATATATATATATATATATATATATATATATATATATATATATATATATATATATATATAGATAGATAGATATATATATATATATATATATATATATATATATATATATATATATATATATATATATATATATATATATATATATATATATATATATATATATATATATATATATATATATATATATATATATATATATATATATATACATATATATATACATATATATATATATATATATATATATATATATTTATATATATATATATATATACATATATATATACATATATATATATATATATATTTATATATATATATATATATATATATATATATATATATATTTATATATATATATATATATATATATATATATATACGTATATATTTAACTACGTAAAACTTGCGAATATACAACATTCTTGGCTGTCCCATTGTCTGTACATATAAATAGATTGTGAAGTTTACCGACTCTTGGACATGCAACATATAATTGTCCATGGGAAAAACAATCTGTATTCAGATCTATACCTCATTATTCTAATGATTGCCCTTGAGCTTTGTTGATGGTGATTGCTAATCGAACATTCCCTGTGTACTCGTCGTCATTTATATATCCCCCTGTGTCCCCCGGCGTCCCCGTTGTTGTTGTTTCACTTTGTCCCGGTCATCATTTGTGTCCCGGTGTCCCAGTCTGTAATTTCACTTTGAGTGTCGCGGTCTACATTTATATTCCCTGTGTCCCGGTCGTCATTTTTGTACCGGTCGTCATTTGTGTTCCAGTGTCCCGGTCTGTAATTTCTCTTTGAGTGTCCTGGTCGTCATTTATATTCCCTGTGTCCCGGTCGTCATTTGTGTCCCGGTGCTTTGCAGATGGTGATTGCTAATCGAACATTCCTGTGTCCCGGTCGCTTTCTCTTTGAGTGTCCCGGTCGTCAAACATATAATTGTCCATGGGAAATCATTATTCTAATGATTGCCGTTGAGCTTTGTTGATGGTGATTGCTAATCGAACATTCCCTGTGTCCCCGTCGTCATTTATATATCCCCCTGTGTCCCCCGGCGTCCCCGTTGTTTTTATTTCCCTGTGTCCCGGTCGTCATTTGTGTCCCGTTGTCCCAGTCTGTAATTTCTCTTTGAGTGTCGCGGTCGTCATTTATATTCCCTGTGTCCCGGTGTCCCGGTCGTCATTTTTGTCCCGGTTGTCATTTGTGTTTCGGTCTGTAATTTCTCTTTGAGTGTCCTGGTCGTCATTTGTGTCACGGTGCTTTGTTGATGGTGATTGCTAATCGATCATTCCTTTTGTCCCGGTCGCTTTCTCTTTGAGTGTCCCGGTCGTCATTTATATTCCCTATGTCCCGGTCCTCATTTGTGTCCCGATGTCCCGGTCTGTAATTTCATCAGTCGAAAGCATGACGTCGTTGGTGGGGCGCTTCGCGCCCTCCCAAGCCCCCCCCGCGCGCGTATGTCGTTACGCGCCATATTAGTTACGTGCCATTGTAGTTGTGTCCCTGTGTCCCACCTGTGAATATAGATAGATTTATATATGTATTTCAAACTACGTAAAACTTGCGAATATACAACATTCTTGGCTTTCCCATTGTCTGTGCATATACAAAGCCTTATGTACTAATAATGACGTCATATGCAAACGCTCTTTTTACAAACAAACAAACATGCATACACACAACTCGTTTTTATATAGATAGATAGATAGATAGATACAATACAAATTAACTGCGTAAAACTTGCGAATATACAACATTCTTCGCTGTCAAATTGTCGCTGCATATAAACAGATTGTCAGGTTTATTGACCCTCGAACATGCAACGTACAATTATCCATGGGAAAAACAATCAGTATCAAGATGTATACCACAATTTTCTAATGATTGACCTTGAGCTTTGTTAATGGTGATTGCAAATGCTAATCGAATTGGGAATTACAATCTTTTAAATTGAAAAGGCAGATCCGTTGGAATCATGGGAATGCGAGAAATAAGAACAGCCTCACCCTCAAAAGGGCCTGTCAAGATTGTGGCCTCTATTAGGTTTTCCATTGTTTTTTTTTTACGGCAAGTCGCGTGCCATTACAAAGCTTTGGTGGGTTGATATTTCTTAAAAGTATTATTGGTACGCCTATTTTTAGTCGTAGCACGTGTGGTGGAAACCCTGAAGATCCAAGGAATTTAAAAATTCAGATGGATAATTAACCGCTTCATTTGGTTCCAAAACTGTGTCGACTGACTTGTAAAGGACTGCCTGGTCTCGAATCTTGGTCAAAACAATATTATTGATTTCGTGGACGTCTATATTTTTGGGTGCAAGAATCGCTCTTTCACTTAACCATTTATTATTTTTATAATTGTTTAGAATATTTAGAAATACTTTTTCAATCAATTCATTTTTGGACGTCACTAAATTACAAAAATCAGCAGGTAGTTGTATACGTCCTGAAATTGAGTCTACTGGGAGCTTTCCGTCAGCAGGTAGTTGTATACGTCCTGAAATTGAGTCCACTGGGAGCTTTCCATTTCCAATTGCCAGCAACTGATCTGAAAATGTTTGACCAGAGTCATCGTTTTGCAATCGGACACGCATATTTGTAGTTAATTTTAATGTTTTTACGTGTGCCCATAAATTAGAATTTTTCAGGCAAGCATTCATTTCGTCTGCAGGGGTTGATCTCGGTATTATAGGTAATGTTTGCCTGAAATCTCCCGCAAGCAATATTAATGTGCTGCCAAAGGGTTTCGACTTCCCTCGCAAATCTTTCAAGCATTGATCAAGAGCCTCGAGCGATTTTTTGTGTGCCATTGTGCACTCATCTCAAATAATAAGTTTGCATTGCTGCAATACTTTACCCATCCCAGATGATTCGGAAATATTGCACGTGGGAGTTTCTGTAGAATGCAAATTCAGAGGCAATTTCAAAGCGGAATGAGCAGTTCTTCCACCAGGCAGCAAGGTTGCGGCTATTCCGGACGACGCAATTGCCAACGCTATATCATTTTTTGATCGAATTGATGCCAGAATCAGTTTTATCACAAACGTTTTACCAGTACCTCCTGGCGCATCCAAAAAGAATATTTCTCCAACGTTGTTATCGACACAATGCATTATCGTATCATAAATGTCTTTTTGTTCCGACGTTAACTTGGAAATGTTATTTTGTACATACGACAATAGATCACTCGTACTGTAACTTTGTTCACGATCCAATTCTACACATGTCGAAACAGCAGCGATACGGTTAGGTGAAGGCATTCCCAAATCCTGAAGAGGTTTGTTTGCCATACGTACGCACAAATCTTCTATAATAAATAAAGTGTAGTTAAAATTTTCTGATGTAAAATCAAAAGTCATATCTGACGTCTCTAACTGTTTTCGATGGAGTATATCTTCGGACATTTTTGACTTATATTTTTCCCATAACTCTGTAGGAGCTGATGGAGAGCAAGTTGTTAAAATGATGCCAATTAATGCACGAATTTGACTTGGAGTTGACGTTTCGCACGCGTCATTGATGCAGTTATCCCAGTGTTGGTCATTCTCCAATAAATTTATTTATTGGAAAATTCACCATGCATGGCCAAAGGAAGGTGCACAAAGCAATATCCTCGACTTTTAGTATCCAACACAATTACTGGCAATGATGGTTACCCACAATATAGAAGAAGATCTAATGAAGATTGCGGTAAAACAGCAATAATAAAGAAGCGTAACGGTACCACCATCGAAGTAGATAACCAGTGGGTTGTTCCATATTCCCCGTTATTATCAAAAACATTTAATGCACACATAAACGTTGAATACTGTAACTCCGTAAAGGCAATCAAATACATATGTAAATACGTCAACAAAGGCAGTGACATGGCAGTTTTTGGCTTGCAGCCCGAAATCAAAGATATCGACGAAATCGTACAATATCAGGCTGGAAGATACATAAGCAGTAATGGAGCTGTTTGGCAAATTCTTTCATTTCCGATATATGAACGTAGTCCAGCTGTTGTTCACTTAGCGGTACATTTACAGAATGGTCAACGTGTTTATTTCTCGGAAACCAATGTGCAACAAAGAGCCCTGAATCCACCGGATACAAAGTTAACCGCTTTCTTTTCGATTTGCAAAAATGATTCTTTTGCAAAAAAACTGCTGTATACTTAAGTGCCTTCGTATTACACGTGGAATACTAAAAATAAAGTATTTGAACGTCGAAAACAGGGTAAGTCAGTCGACGGCCAACCTACCATCTTCAAAGATATCACGATTGGAAGAC
Organism: Artemia franciscana; assembly: GCF_032884065.1. Classification (NCBI taxonomy): domain Eukaryota; kingdom Metazoa; phylum Arthropoda; class Branchiopoda; order Anostraca; family Artemiidae; genus Artemia; species Artemia franciscana. Next base: position 35,864 of record NW_027062877.1, read on the forward strand.
TCTACATCGTTCACCCCAATCAACATGAATGCTTCTTTCTACGCCTACTTTTGGTTAATGTACCCGGTCCGACATCCTTAGAGTATTTGAGAACTGTAAACGGTACTATACATGACACTTACCGTAGTGCATGCCAAGCTCTAAATTTATTGGAGAATGACCAACACTGGGATAACTGCATCAATGACGCGTGCGAAACGTCAACCCCAAGTCAAATTCGTGCATTGTTTGGCATCATTTTAACAACTTGCTCTCCATCAGCTCCTACAGAGTTATGGGAAAAATATAAGTCAAGAATGTCCGAAGATATACTCCATCGAAAACAGTTAGAGACGTCAGATATGACTTTTGATTTTACATCAGAAATTTATAACTACACTTTATTTATTATAGAAGATTTGTGCGTACGTATGGCAAACAAACCTCTTCAGGATTTGGGAATGCCTTCACCTAACCGTATCGCTGCTGTTTCGACATGTGTAGAATGCAAAACGATGACTCTGGTCAAACATTTTCAGATCAGTCGCTGGCAATTGGAAACGGAAAGCTCCCAGTAGACTCAATTTCAGGACGTATACAACTACCTGCTGACGGAAAGCTCCCAGTAGACTCAATTTCAGGACGTATACAACTACCTGCTGATTTCTGTAATTTAGTGACGTCCAAAAATGAATTGATTGAAAAAGTATTTCTGAATATTCTAAACAATTATAAAAATAATAAATGGCTAAGTGAAAGAGCGATTCTTGCACCCCAAAATATAGACGTCCACGAAATCAACAATATTGTTTTGACCAAGATTCGAGACCAGGCAGTCCTTTACAAGTCAGTCGACACAGTTTTGGAACCAAATGAAGCGGTTAATTATCCATCTGAATTTTTAAATTCCGTGGATCTTTCAGGGTTTCCACCACACGTGCAACAACTAAAAATAGGCGTACCAATAATACTTTTGAGAAATATCAACCCACCAAAGCTTTGCAATGGCACGCGACTTGCCGTAGAAAAAACAATGGAAAACCTAATAGTGGCCACAATCTTGACAGGGCCTTTTGAGGGTGAGGCTGTTCTTATTCCTCGCATTCCCATGATTCCAACGGATCTGCCTTTTCAATTTAAAAGATTGCAATTCCCAATTCGATTAGCATTTGCAATCACCATTAACAAAGCTCAAGGTCAATCATTAGAAAAATGTGGTAGGGGAGACCGGGGCTATTCCGGACGTTTTTCAGATTTTCGGTTGTGTCATTTTCCGTACTGGACCGATCACTGTGTTTATACTTCCTTTTGGAAGGTAAACTATTTGGCAATCCACACCAACAACCTCATTGTCCTATCTACAACCACATTTTCAGAAATGAGATTTTCCCGAGTTTGGTCATGCTGTCCGAAAATGCCCCGCCATGGGGCATTTTCGGACACCCCCGGGGCATGATCGGACATGCCCCACCTCTCAAAGAAAAGTACTGCACAAGTGTTAACAAACTTCGTATATTTGTGTAAAAGTAAGAAAAGTAATTAAAAGTACTGGTAATTAACCATCACTTTATATTAAAGGCTGAAAAATCACGTGAAAACACATGTCCAGCAATGGATCTTGCTGTCCCACCTGAGGAACTAGGATCTGGTAAGACTAGGACAATATCCTTTTTGTCGACCGTTGCTTTGTCCTCAATCTCTGGGAATACGAACTTCGGGCAAATCTTTCTCAAAAACTTGACGTCAGCAACATCGTTATCGATGGACTCGACTAGCCCAACGTAATACACACACGAGGACTTGCTTTTTCCTAATTCAAACTTGACGAGAACGAACTTTCCAATTTGGATGGGAGAAACCGGTCTGTCGCTCGCCACAACATCATCCTCTCCCAAATCAAGTGACATGTCCGACTCATCATCACAAATGTCATCTGGCAGTTCGGGTTCTGATGAACTGGTCTCCGAAACTGAAAGCCTGATGAAAGCTGATGGTTTTCGCTTATTTCCCACCTTGGTCTGTCGACGACCGACCATTTTCTTGGTTTTAGTGATTTTCTTTTGTGGCGTTTTTTTCTTGGCTTTCTTCGCTTCTCTGTTGTGCTTTTCTTTTTCCAGCTGTTCTTTTTCAGGGGTATCTGTCAGTATGCGGGTTTTTCCTCTTTTTCTTCCATTCGAAAGATTTCTTTTTGTTGGGTCAATCCTTGGGTGCGGCCTTACAGACTCGGGGGTGCTAGGAGCTGTCCCGGATGTACCGGGAGCGGGACCTTCAGGTTCAGAGTCCTGGATAACTTCACCGTGATCTGCTGCCTCTGTAGTAGAGTTAGTAGTTGCAGCTAGTGGAACGTCAGTAACGAGAGCAGGGAGAAAATCTGATTCGCCAAAAGCATGACGATTGAATGGGAAAATACCGGGCCTTTGAAACCCAGCAACAATGTTGCTGTGGCAGAACTTATCTAGGAACGGTTGTCGGGATAGCTCGGCTACTTCATGGATCGATATTCTGCCACCTGGATGTGCTATAAGCCATTCGTTGAAACTATTACGTAGCCCGTTTTTAAAAGGTCCATAAACACTGATATCAAGGGGTTGCAGTTTATGTGAACAGTGTGGGGGGAACGTCAGCAAAACAATTCCGTTTTCTCTGCAAAAGTGAACAATTTCAACGGAGATATGGCTGCCGTGGTTATCCATCAAAAGCAAGTGAGGATCTTCCTTCGTCGATTTTGTTTCACTTTGAAAATGCTTGATAGAGAGGAGGAAATTGTCATCCGTCATCCAGCCGCTTTTGTTAGACAGACCTAAACTTCCAGGTGGGCCCAGGTTATACATCCGGCAATTCACATGAACTCTAGGGAAGACAAAAACAGGAAGGATAACCCGTCCGGCTGCATTGATGAAAGCTAGCATAGTCGTGTTCTCTCCCCGCTCTGCTGAAGCAATTTGTGAGACTTGCTTAGCCCCCTTCCTAGCTACAACCTTGGGGGGATCCAAAACAGTAGGGATACCTGTTTCATCACAGTTCCAGATTTTGCTAGGTGGAAACTTATGCCTGCTGTAAACTTCTGCTAGGTTGTCATAGAACTTGCTGACCACTGGAGCATTAAACCCGGAAGCACGTGCTTGACTAGTATTTTCTGGAGACCGGATTGATAGCTCATTTCCTCTCTTCATAAACGAAGAGAACCAGTCTAGGCCTGCCCTTCCCTTTTCCGTCCACGTTAAGGGCATCTTCACATTAAGCTTTACTGCAAACTCATAGGCAAGCTTACGAGTTGAAAGCCCTGTCAGCCCATGATTCATCAGCGATGCTGCTTTTAAATATTCGGTGAGTTGCTTTTCTTGCTCTCTAGTAAAAACTTGCCAAAATCCACGTCTCTCAGATGGCAGGACCTTAGCCGGAGATTTATCAGTTTCCAGAATATCGGGCTGGGCATCCAGTTCAGCACGGTATCGTCTAAGGGCATCATTAACTGTTGACTTTTTGAGTCCAAAGTTCTCCGCAGCTGCTCTGATAGAGCTACCATCTTTGACGATCGAAGCGACTGCTCTTTGTAACGTTGCTAGATCAGGGGGTGGTTTGTCTCGTTTTCGCTGATACGTTCGTACCATTTTCTGAAAAGAAATAAAGTATTAGAACTGATAAGAATAATAGTGAAACTATCAAATTATCAAATATATTTTATTTTTTATGTTATTCCCCCCTCTCCCTCTATAAAGTCCTGCCAGTCGTTCTTCCAAGAATTATCTAACTGCATTGATGTTAGGATTTTGATGTTAGTCAGAATTTTAGCTTTAAGAACAACTGCACAGGGGCGATTAGATTAGAATGCAAAGTATTTTTAACGTTATCTCAAGAATAGAAGAGCTTTATTATGTGCATTAAATTTTTACTTCATTAAATACAGATAACTTGTGTTTAATTTAATATCAGAATAGCTTACAGTCTATCTTTTTCCACTATTAAATAATAGTGCAATTTCTTTTAGGTTTAAAAAATTACGAACTTTCAAATTTAGGTACACCTTACCATTTTAAAACAATTCTAAAAACAAATCCTAAATAGCACAATTCTACCTCCATGAATAGATGGATCTAAAACTAGCGAAATAGATGGATCTAATGGATACGTTCGTACCATTTTCTGAAAAGAAATAAAGTATTAGAACTGATAAGAATAATAGTGAAACTTGTGCAGGTCTGTGCAGCTTTATTTCAAACTCTGGCAAGAGTTTTAACACTTCACTTTGAACTTCACATGATGGGGGCATTTTCGGACAGGCAAGAAATAATGTCCGTACATGCCCCGTAATCTGTGTCCGGAAATGCCCCACAGTGACCTTTAATAAAAAGATGGCTGCCAAAAAAAAAAAATATGAAATTATATACATTACTTTATAATTAGAAAGTAGCCAATAGATCACTCTCTTACCTGCCGAAACTGCTTTCCCCTAAAGCTTGCAGAACGCCTGAAAATTGACAAGGAACATACAGCTAGAAACTTAAATTTACCTCCAAATTTGCATCTGACCCTCTCAAAGGAACATTTATAACTGAATTCTAGTCAGAATTTGATCGAACGTGCGTTGCATGCTCGCCATCTACTGACATTTTTGTCAAATTTTTGTATCGATATCTGAACGAGCAATATCGTTTGTCCGATCATGCCCCCGTCCGAAAAAGCCCCTGTCTCCCTTATAGATCTTAATACTGATTGTTTTTCCCATGGACAATTGTACGTTGCATGTTCGAGGGTCGGTAAACCTGACAATCTATTTATATGCAGCGACAATTTGACAGCGAAGAATGTTGTATATTCGCAAGTTTTACGCAGTTAATTTGTATTATATCTATCTATCTATCTATCTATATAAAAACGAGTTGTGTGTATGCATGTTTGTTTGTTTGTAAAAAGAGCGTTTGCATATGACGTCATTATTAGTACATAAGGCTTTGTATATGCACAGACAATGGGAAAGCCAAGAATGTTGTATATTCGCAAGTTTTACGTAGTTTGAAACACATATATAAATCTATCTATATTCACAGGTGGGACACAGGGACACAACTACAATGGCGCGTAACTAATATGGCGCGTAACGACTTACGCGCGCGGGGGGCCTTGGGGGGGCGCGAAGCGCCCCGCCAACTAGGTGTTGGGGTGGCGCGAAGCGCCACCCCAACAGCTAGTTAAGTATTAAAACAATGGCTATTTTGAACCATCAATTCCCCAAAGCACATCCACTGAAAATATTTCAGATAACTATTTTGTTCAGCATAGTTCAAAGGTCCCCAGAGTTCTTGGGGCAAGTGCTGTAAGTTATATAATTGCACACTGTTTTCGCCATTGTTACTATAGTTACTGTATTTGCCTATTGTTACTATTGTAATTCCTAGTAGCATTATGCCTATTAAAGCTAGGGCTATTACTAGTTCTACAGCTACTACTACTACTGTTTTTACTATTACTACTGCTACTAAAGTTACTAAGGCAGAATTTTGGGAAATGTTTTGCTAAATCAAAACACATTATGCGCATACAGATTGTCAAGAGCAACCATCAGCAATGCCTCAGGAACTGTCTATGATAATAAGTTGAAACTTTCAGCGTGAGTTGAAAAAACAAAGGTGCTATGTGTATACTGCAGCTAATGCTACTACTACAACCATTGCTACTACTGAAGCTGAGCGTATAAAGGTGAAAGTTTTAGGAAGTGTTTCGGTGGATGTTGAACCAAGTCAAAACGAACTATGAGCATGCAGATTGTCAGACGGGTGTATTTCAGGAACAGCTGCCATTACTAAGCTGGAACTTTCAGGGTATATTGTGGCAGATTCTGAACTAAGCCAAAAACACTGTGCCACTACTAATACTGCTACTACGATTGCTGTAACTAGTGAGGCCAAGGGTATTAAGTTGAACCTGTTAGGAAAACGTTTCGGGGGGGGAGGTTCAATAGCGCGAAAAAATATATATGCACACAGGTTTTCAAGAGATACAAGCAATATAACAGACAACACAGCACTATAGTAAGAACTTTTAACAGATCTTCTTCGATTGGAAACAGAAAGTTCTAGTGCCCTTTTTAAGAGTCAAAAGAAATTGGAGTGCAAGCAGCCCCCCCCCCCTAAGCCTATTAGTTCTCCAAACACAACCAATAATCTGATATGAACCATTTTGAACAACATAGTTGGAAAGTCAAGTAACTATGTATGTGGGGATGTCGATAAACCCCACAGACCCTCGGAGAAAGGGTTGTAAGTTGTACATTTCGCCCATTGTTTATACATAGTATTTCTTATTTAGAAAAAGGTTATGTTTGATTTTTGCTGTTCAAAAGCACCATATGCATTCAAGTGAAGCTTTAAGAGAATGTTGAGGGGTTGTCAAAAGGGGAAAACTCAAGAGTGACTGAGGGTATTAAGTTGGAGATTTATGGACGATAATCAATTGACCAAGGGCATATTCAGGGGGATGTTGAAACAACCAAAAAGCCCTTTGCGCATGCTGCCACTATTCCTACTATCATAACCGATACGACTGCTACATCTTGTGAGGTTCTACAACTATATTAACTATTCGAATAAAAAGAAAGTGTTTTAATAAAAGTAAAGAGCGAAGCTGTCTTGAGCAGAAAGAAATTAAATTTAATGACATTAAATTTCGTATTTGGCACAAAAATTCAAGCATAAAACGAATTTTTAACGAGTTTTCTTGATGAATAAGAAACATTAGGAATTGATATAATTGAAAGTTGGGAAAGCTATCTTGTTCAGAATAGATGAAAGGTCCAATGACTTTCCCCCTAAAGATAACATGACCCTTTACCTCTTTGGGGAAGGATAGAAAGTCATACCATTTGCCCATTGTTTACATTTTTAATTGGAACACGTTTGATCCTTGGTCTCCAAAAAGGCTATAAGTTATACAGGTGAAGCTTTCATGGAATGTTCGAAGTTGAGTGTTGAACCAAATTAAAACACACTATGTGTATGAATTTTGTAAAAAGGGTGTATCTCAGAAACACCTTAGGGTATTAAACTGGAGCTTTCAGGGGATGATGAAGAGGATGTCGAATTCACCAAAAGACAAAACGTCCACGCTACTACCACAATTACAATTTAACTGCCACAGTAATCTATTTTCGAATTAAATTTGGTATATTAGACATCTTTTTCATCCACACATTAGTCACGATGACATTCTTTCATTTTTTCGCTGCATATAATGAGCTGGAAATGGATAGTAATTTTCTTAAGCTCACTCTTTATTCTACGGTTTGAGAATCCATTGGTTCTTAATTGATTTGACATTGAAGAAGAAAAATTGAACGACAGAATTCTAATTTCTTGAGCCAACGTAAGTACTTTTAAGGGCTAATGTTTCAATAATAAAAAAAAAATTGGCATCGAAGCAATATAAAACATCAAAATCAGTTGCAATAATTTAATGAATAATAAAAACACATTTTGAAAGCCGTAGGAATTACAATCAACAGCAAAATATTATCCGATAGATATATTTTAAGATGTCATTGGAGAGTCAAAGTAGATTTTGAGAATACATGGAAGAAGAGAAGTCACATCCGTCACATTCACTTCTGTTCCCTCTCTGACACCTAAATCTGAAAAAAAGAAAAACATTAAGGACACAATATTTCACACTAAAGTCTGGTTTAGAATTAAGCGTCTTTCATATTATGTACGTAATTCTATACTAAGTTATCCAGTTAAGCATTGTCTTGATTGACATCATTTACCCTACCAGCAAAATTTTTTGTCTCCGAATCTTCCGATGGCTATAATTGGTTGTCCAGTTGAAACCGGCCCTGCTACTGGTAGGGTGAATGATATCAATCAAGACGAGCCTTTACATTAAGTTAAGTATAATGTGTCACACTTAAATAAATGCTTTCACATGAGGTTAATGTAAAACTCCGTAAAACCATCAAAATCAGAGATTCAACCTCTGATGAAGCATGAAAGGCTTCCTTGAAAAAGTTTATTCATTTGCTTTCAAAACTGAATATTGGCTCATCCAAAATTAATCTTTTTTTGCTGCTATATTGAATATACCCATACTTAAAACAAAATATGTATCTTTTGCATAGAAATCATCACTGCCTACCAAAAGTCTAGAAAATAGTCAGGCCTAACTTTGTTTTCGTTCGACCAGAAATCAAGATCCACGCGGCTATACCCACACTTGAATCCTAGCCATATAGGGTATTTTTTTTTTTTTTTGCAAAGAAAATAGCCCTGTTTACTTGAAAAAAAACTTACGTACCTGATTTTTACATTCCGATTAAGAAAACATTCCGATTAAGAAAAAAAGAAAGACAGAAAAATGCAAGAATAGGCTGTTGTAAACGACACAAGGTAGTTGAGCTGTTTACGCCAACTATGAGTGTAGACTGGATTTGTTGTTTCACCAACATTTCCTCGTAGTTTAATGGAAAAAACGCGTTCAAGTAAAATTGTCATTTTTCTCATATGCCCTAAATACCGTACGCAAAAAAGGTAACTACTTGAAAAGTTTAAGTTAATTCACGGAAATGGGGGGGGGGGATCTCGGACTAAAAAGGGGAGTATGAAACTAACTCATTTTCAGAGTCAATTTTAGCAGAGTCTAACTTTTCCAGATTTCCCCTGCTATTCTTCTAACCCGTCTGTTGAGTTTTAACGTCACATTGACAAGACTAACGGATGCCATAAAATGGGCTTGGTTTGGAATATGAATTAGAAATTAGTCTTTTACTGTATTATTCATGGCTTGGTTTTCTATTTATTTAGAAAGCGATCATCCGTACTAAAACGAGAAGTGTTTATAGATTTAAAGATACCTTTGATTCACAATCAAGACACATTGAATCAATATTTGATATACTCAAGAAATTCTTAATCCAGTAAAATCATTTCACACAGCTAGGATTATCCAATAGCTAAGACAATTGAATCGTAGGGGTTCAACCAATTAATAAGTATTCAAAGAGTATTATTAGGGTAATAATACTTATTACCTAGTAATACTCGTTGCTATTATATAGTAAGTGTTATTACATTAGCATTATTATAATAATAATAACACTTAATACTTATTACTATTAGGAGGATTATCCCATTTCTCATAGACCTACCCTCCCCCCCAAATGAAAATTTTCTCATGCAGAATTTCTCCTTGCGATATTTTCCCCGTAAAAATACCTCAGAAAATTCTAACTCTGCTTAAAATTCCCCTCCAGGCAATGTCTCCCAAGCATCTCCAATATAAAAGGGGGTCGCCAACGAGAAAGTAAGATAAATGAAATAAATTTCTAGTACAAATTCTGGCAAATTCCCCCGTGTAAAACTTTCCCTGGAAATTTCAAATCGGGAAACTTCCATCCCAATGGAAAATTCTTCCCGTAGAAAATCCATCCCCAGAAGATCTCCATTCCCCTGAAAAATGTCGGTAGGCTTATCTATAACAAATACTATATGTAAACAATGGGCAAATTTAGTAACATACGGCCCTTCCTCCAGTGGTTTTGGGAAGGTCATGTTATGTCCAACGACATCGTTATTATATCTTTTAGCTATACTAAATAAAATGACAGTCTCAAAGTTATGATTAGACAACTTTTGGCGAAACAGGCTAGCTTTAACTTTAAATTCCTTTTCGAATGAGCTCCCTCCCGATATTCTAGGATCATTGGTTCAATATGATCACACCTGAGACAAAAAAGAATAAAAAAACACGCATCCTTGATCTTTCTTCTGGAAAAAAATTTACAAAATTCCACATTTTTGTAGATAGGAGCTTGAAACCTCTACAGTATGGTTGTCTATGTAGTGTTTTCCTTTTTTTTCGAAGATGAGGCAAATTTTCTTAGCTTTTGATCGGTAACATTAAACTTAATGATTCTCATATATTTAGAACCGGCACAATAAGCCGATCTTTTGTCATATTTCTATTGATATTGAAATTCCATTTTTAATGTTTCGGTTTGATTAAACATGGTTACTACCTTTTAAAGACTTGGATAAGTTGGCTTCAGTATGTTCCCTCAATGTTTTCATATACAGGGTTTTGTTCCTTCCTTCTGCTGTGACCATTGTGACACCCGGACTCCTCATTTGATACACAGGGCTTTCAATCAAATAATCTATTAGCTCTCTCAGTGTACTCTCTTCTCGGAGCGTGATTATCTGAGACTCCAGACTGCAGGCCATACAATCTTTCTAAAAAAGATTACAACAATAGTAAAGAGCCTTTCAAAGTAGTAAAATATTCAAGAAGTCATTATTATTACGACCTTAATATGTTTTTAGACTGAATTTCCTTTGAGAAAGGTCAAAAACGTTGATTAAACAATATCTGTAGATGCTTTGTTTTCTGAAGGAATGAGCTCTCAAGTTGTTCACTATGAAATGGCCACAACAACAGGAAAGAAATAACATAGGAGACGTAGCACTGGTTGATAAGTCAAGGCTACTGCGTTGAGTCTGTCTTACCCCACTGAAATGAACCATGAAATACTGATGAAGAGTACTGATGAATACTGAGGAAAAAAAGAATTATAAAAAAATATCTTCTAAATAAACAACTAACATTAATGCAAAAAAAAAAGGATTATAAAAATTCAGATTGACACTTTCTACATGAAAAATAAACAGATACAGCTGTTTTATATTTTACCATTAGCATCATCGTCTTTTTTTAGGATAAATTTGAACACTTTTTTTTTTCATCAAAACACCTTAGAACAGAGATTGAAACTATAGCAACCATAGAATTCAAAGAAAGTTGTCAGATTTAATATGTAGTCTAATCATGAGTGTTTATTATGCATATAACACGTTGACATGTCTCAAGAATTCATCCATGGAGTTCCACCGATATTTCCTAGGTGTACGTTTGAACTACAAAACACAGAAATAATGCAAAATGATTTTGATTTAATATAATTGACTTGTTTCAGGCAACAAGTAGTGACGACAAAGAAAACAAATTATAGAAAAAAGAAGTATCCTCACCATTGAAGGAATTAGATAGCCCCAATTTATCGCCTTATCGTATTATCAATTATCAATTTAAGAGGCCTTACCATCATCTAAAGGAACTTCAATTCCTACCCTAAAAATTAATAACTGGGCTATCGTTCAAGACATACATGTAAAGATCAGAGACTGAAATTATATAAACCATAGAATTTAAAGAAAGTTGTCAAATAAAATATGTAGTCTAATCATGAGTGTTTATTATGCATATAACACGTTGATATGTCTCAAGAAAATTACTTGATTCACCCGTGGAGTTCCATCAATATTTCCTAGGTGTAAGTTTGAACTACAAAAACACAGAAATAATGCACAATGATTTGTATTCAATTTTTCAGTTTTTTGACATAAAGTGTATCTAGTCTTTTTTTAAAATACAATTACTTGAAATGTACTTAAAAATTGTTTTGTGTTTAAACACTACCAAGCAGCTTACTTGTACTTGTTGCGTGTTTAGTTCACATCCAGGCTATTAGTGGCGTCCAGCAGACAACAACATGCGTCCTTCAAAAGGTTTTGATCGAGGGTGGAAGGCTCTATCATCTCTAGCCACTGCCGCTCCCAACAACAGCCGTATTTTCAAAACCCTTCAAATGGCTAAAAATCATACACAAAATTGTCATGAGTTTAAGTCTTGTTTCTGCTTTGTGTTCTCTTCTTTCCGACTGGTAGTTATAGAATTTTAAGACTTTTTTTGTCTATTTAGTATTCTTGTCTGCGCATTGTGTACCCAAGCCATGTCAATCTTCTTTGGTTGACATTATTAGAAATAAATGGCCGATCGCCAAATCACCTATCCTCATTATTCAACATTCTGTTTGAGAGACTGGTGTCTATGAAAAAATCTACCGTATTTAGTTGAAAATCAGTATTTTCAAATTTGACGCTTCGACTTTTTTTCGCGATCCTATTTCACATTCATAGAGGAGAACGGAGAGAGCCATACTGAGCCATACATACTTAGATCACTCTGCGAAGTAAAACTTCGCTCAGGTTCCGGATTTTTCTGGTTGAAGAAGGACATTCCAAACTGAAAATCTCTTCTGAGGCTCCGGATCTCTTCTAAGGATTCGTTAGCAGGACAAACCATCGAGCAGAGGTATTTAAACGACGGGATAATCTCGATCTGACCACAATTAAGGATTTCAGGGGTTTTATCCATCCTTGCCGTTCCCATTGTATTCGGTAGACTTAATTGGAGACAAGTCAAGATTGCCCTGCCATGATATTGAAAATAGCCTAGGATTCTACCACAGACTCAGCAAGCATCTCCGTATCGTAAGCATAGTGAGGTTTTGGTACGGAACATGATGCGCTAACTGCAAAACCTTAGTACTTGTTAAGGATTCAAATCGATGATGAAGCTGATCAAGGTTGGTGTTTGGACACAACCTTGACGTACATCCTCCTTGATCGGGATTAGACCTGAAAGCTCACCAAAATATGCACAGAGTAGACTGACGTTTTCCTCATGTATATCACCATTTCTCATTAATCACTAATTCCACGACGATGGACCAAAACCAAAGCCAGTGATGAAGTCTCTGATGATGGGATTTTTCCAGCTGGTGTTTAAAAGATTTCCAAGAATCTGTCACAAGCTAAAGATTTGGTCAAAGCAGCCAAAACGGGTTGAAACCTGCTGAGTTTGGTTGCATTCAGCTGTTTTTGGTGTCTTTGCATCTGTTTATGAGTATGATTACGAACAACTTAGCAGCAATAAGGACAAGGAATATCCCTCGGTGGCTTATACAATCCAGTCCCTCCTTTTTTTAAGATAGGTGAAGTCTTCCAATTATCGTGCATGTGTTAATTAACCCACACTTTGGTGATCAAACTATGAAGCTCAACCACTGCCAATTCGGGGAGAGCTTTAAGTAAATCGGTACGTTTCATACCGACTTCTGGATTCCTGCATTGTGTTTAGGACTTGTGTCATCTTGGTTACTTCGTCCTTGGAGGGTTGATCCTATATACACTCTTATAAACCTGGTTGTTGTAGGGAGGGGGCGGATTCAGGAGCTTTTGGTAGTTTATTTCGGCTATTAATGACTCTGTTTTTTATTAAAACTTTCAAATATACTCACTCTTTCTCAATACATTACTTACTGTTGATGAGTATTCCGCCCCGTCCCTTGCCTTGAGCGAGGTGATGGTTGTTTTCTTCTTTTTCTAAGTATATTCTCCAAGTCACTGATAGAGGTTTTTGTGCATTGTTCGGTTGGGCAGCTCATTCCACATTGGTGAAAACATCAGACCAGTAAGTTTATTTATCAGCTCTCTTCAATTTGCTATATTCTTTTTACAGCACTTTCCATGTGGCGAAAATGTTGTTGGTCACATCTTTCTTCTTAGCAGAGAGTGTGAGCGTTCTATTGAGATTCGTTACTTCGTTTTCTGCTTGAAAAACCCTTGTTTGTTCTCGGCAGCTTCATTGACGTCATCTTTGAATTTAAGGCATTTCTTTTCAACCTTGCTTTCGGGGCAATTGGGGTCCTCACTTTTTTCTTCAAGGTCACGTTGGAGGGTAGCGAAGTGCTTCAAGATTTCAAACACAAATGCTCCTTTGTGTTCATCTACTTTAGCCTCGACACGTCAATTTTCCTACTGGGAACAGTATTCTGCTTTGTGAATTGTGTGTGCATTTCGATCATGTGCCAGCACCTCTTTGCACCTTCGAGTCCGAAATAATAGTTTTCCACCACCAGGGTATAAGCAGCTAGTCCATTTAGACCTTTACTCTTCCGTTAAGGCATTCCAGTTCTAAGTTTGAGATGGTCTGTATCGAATTCAGGCGGTGCATTGCCACAGCAGGAATGGTCTGCATTGTACATTGTACATAATACAAACCTGTTTACATTTATACACCTACTCCCGAGGCCACGATTGCTGATTGCTTATTCAATGTTCGAAAACTTGTCACCTATTCTGGCATTCACATTACATCCATTTATGACGATGTCTTTTTCGGGGGATCTTACCATCAATAGCTATCTGAAGATCAAAGTAAAATTTGCCTTTTTTCGATTCAGGGTGATCATTTATTAGGACGAACATGCTAAGGACAGTCAGATTATTGGTGTGGCCTTCAAGTTTTACATGTATTCTCTGGGATACTGGATCACTCCTAATTCAAGGAGCTCGATGGCCACTTTAGGACACAACATGATACCTACTCCTGTGCGGCCAGATTCATCTAATCGTCCTCATTTATAGAGCATGACTTTCTTCCCAAATGAAAATTCCAAAGCTAAAATGTCGCACCATTCAGTCTCATCTCAGAAACATGAAAATATTCAGTAATGATGAAATCTCACTAATGATTACATCTCTTTACTGTTTTAGGTACACTAGCCTAAGAACGGAGTATAAAGCTTCATTGCCTGAAGCTCCCCCATCGCCGTGACATTTCCAGACTTAGGTAGTCCCTTATTCTCAAGCTAAAAACATATTCTAGATTTTCGACTGTCATTAAGAAAAAAACATTTTTTATAGGTAATGTTTGTATCTTCTGGATTTCAATTCTGGTGAATCGCTAATGAAGACAATACAAAGTAATTGACCCCAGAAGAATGCTACTACTACTAATAATAATCTATTGCAGTACTAAACCACCAAGGGTCAACCCAACTGCGTACACTTCACAAATGATCTGTTCAAAGCTTCACAGTCTACTCTCTCTCCTGAAGTTCCAAGATTCATGAATTAAGAGACTACTCTTCTAACGTGTTTGAAATTTCAGTCAAAATGATTTTTTGAATTCTCTGTCAAAATTTTGTATAATTCCGGTAAAAAAAACTTTTTTTTTTGGGCCCATTACCCTTTTTTTGGGGAAGGAAGGTTTGACAAACTTAAACATTTTGTCATTTCGACAAGCTGGCCTAACGCGACTAGGCGAACCAGAGATATGAATCAAAAGTAAATCAAGACAGATTAACTGTGCGACAGGCTAATCTATTTTTTCAAAGTTAGGTTAGAAATTAGAA
Organism: Artemia franciscana; assembly: GCF_032884065.1. NCBI lineage: Eukaryota > Metazoa > Arthropoda > Branchiopoda > Anostraca > Artemiidae > Artemia > Artemia franciscana. Next base: position 50,868 of record NW_027062877.1, read on the forward strand.
ACGTTAATTCATCATAAGTGGAAACGCTGGTCCATATTAGGAAAAATTCGAAATGGCAAAAACACAGAAGAAAAAAAAATCCCTGAACGGATTAATGTATATTACCCAAAACAAGCACAGCATGAGAATGGCATAGAGAACTACCTTAGGATACACATGGCACCCACAGGCATCCACACGCGAGGGAAAATATGAGCTTCAGACAATAAAGCTCCCATGATTTAAAATGTTTATAAAGCGAAAGTTAACTTTCAGATTATGAGATACTGGGGTACGTATAAAAAGGGAAGTTAACCATTTCAACAACCATAAACTGGTGAAGGTATTGATTTATATATTTTCACCATAAACGGTAAGCACATAATGCTTATCGAAATAAAAATTACCCTTTGACTAAAAACTGTGAGATTCCCACATGTGAGACTGAGATTCTTCCAAATTGTGAGATTCCCAAATGTGATTCCCAGTTTTGAGATTCCCAAATGTTCATTCTAAGCTGGCCCTCACTTAAACAAGCAAAACAGTTATTCACAAAAGAAATTCCCCACCCAGATTCCACCTGCCTCCGGTTGTTAGCGAGACCGTTCCTATCTTGTCCTAAGTTCCTTGCTCAACTCCAGATATAGAAATGAGAGGAGAGAGAGAGAGAGAGAGAGAGAGAGAGAGAGAGAGAGAGAGAGAGAGAGAGAGAGAGAGAGAGAGAGAGAGAGAGAGAGAGAGAGAGAGAGAGAGAAAGAGAGAGAGAGAGAGAGAGAGAGAGAGAGAGAGAGAGAGAGAAAGAGAGAGAGAGAGAGAGAGAGAGAGAGAGAGAGAGAGAGAGAGAGAGAGAGAGAGAGAGAGAGGAGTTCTACTCTTATTTACTGTAGCTTTTATTTGTAAGCCTTGATTAATGTTTTGATACTATTTTGAGACTTTGCTGTTGTTAAAGAAAAACTTTTGTTCCCTACATTACAAATAAAATTGACAGAATACCCCGACGGTTTCTCTCTTTTATTACTTACATGGGTATTGCCTATGTTTGGTACATATTCACTCGTTTTTCTGTTTTTAACGAGCCGTTTAAATTTAAAAATTTAGTTTCTTATTCATTTTACCAGTTTTTTAATCTTTTTGTTTAATTTTTTTTCTTGTTTGTTGTTTTTTGAGCCCCTTAAATTTGAATTCGACCTTTAACAGCTTTGATGAAATAAATATTTTATCTACAAAGGACTCAAATAAGAACTTAAGTTAAAATGGTACCTTTTTTTCTTGTTCATAGGTGTAGGCATAGATCCCATCAGCATCATTAAAAACCATATAGTTATTCATAATTGGTGCACAGCCTGACACAAGTTTAAAGACTTCTGTCGCACATGCTGCCGCAATAACAGCGTTAGTAGAGGCAACAGCTGGAATTATGTTCTTTACAACTCCTTGTGTCAACCTGTACGTAATACCAGATATTCCTGAAAAAAGATATTCATTTTTGTATATATACTTGAAATTTACTGTTCATATTTGGGTGAGTCTATATATATTGCCGGAGATCTAATACCATAAATAATTGAAAAGGTATATCCATTTTTTAATAAGTCAATATGTATAACTGGAGATCTAATACCACATATAATTGAAAATGGATATTCATTTTTGGGTAAGTCTATATCTAGTAACAGACAGAAAAAAGAAAGTCACTTTGTAATCATTGTAATAGCCCTTTCTTTAACGATTGAGAGAATAGGTGCCCACATACCATACTCTTGGGTGAAAGAGACGGAAGGTTTCAGAGGCGGGAGTCAAATTTTTAAGGAAGTTTTTCACAGTTTCGAAAATAGAAAACAACTGGGAAGAAAATATTTTTAAGGATATGATATTCAGTTTGTCCCTTATGTGGAAAATCTCAGGAGGGCATCAAGAGTGGCTCAGGAGTGGTTCAAAAACAAAATAATTTGTTTTTAGCAAGTGTAAGACAATTATGGTCACAATTTATTTTGTGAAAATAAAATTGGAATTAATACAGGCGTTTTCCCCAAGGTTTTTTTTTAACTTTTTTTCAGATTTATTAACATTTATATTTATGACGCAGCCAGGTGTGTTTCACGTTGAATGGCAATACGGATATGGCTCAAACATTATAGGCCATCATAGTACGGCAGAAAAGACAGAAGTTCTGAGGAGTTTCATCAACTCAATCTGCAGCTGCGCAAATGTCTGAAGCTTGAAGGCAAGCTTCAGAAGAAGGAATTGGTTATTATAGCTGGTCGCCAATTAAAATTCAGGTATAAGAAGAATCCTAGCTGTATCTGCCAGTCACTATCTTTGTGCGTATGAAAAATAATATAGCTTGTCGTCACCCGGCAGTTCTAACCAAATTATTTAAATTTCAGGAAAATTACAGTAAAAACTTACAGTTATAAACCTAGAATAGCTAGCAATAATGGTCTAAACCATGGTACAACTGTAGAAAAAGCAGAGAAGACTTGGGTATTATAGTTGGTCGTCAATTAAAATTCAGGTCTAAAAAGAATAATAGCTGTATCGTCACCCGGCAGTTCTAACCAAATTATTTAAATTCCCCTTTCGGCATAAACCTGAATTTGGTTCAGTGCTAAACATTGTACAACTAAACTTATGCACAAAAGCCATTTTTTTAAACACAGGCCTTATCCTGATATTGGCCATTAAAATACCAACTACTGTGTACCCATATATGATTTTATTAATGGGCACGAACTGTAAAATGGGCAGTATGGCCCGCCTTGCCCGTTCGAAGTGTATAAGCAAACATATAGAAGGGTGCACATTAGGTCAGCGCTCAAGCCACATTCCAGCACAAGGGGCTATAATAGTTTATTGGGGCCAAGGCTGGTAACTTGTGGAACGTCCTTTATTTAAATTATTAAACCTTTCCACATATTGAAGCATTCAAGAAGACAATAAACAAGGAGTAGTCCACCAAGCTATGGACATTCGAGTGGGGAGCTCGTAAATCATCCAATTGAAAGCGATATATAATGAATAAAGGATGGTGGAATGGTATAGTCATGGTGTAGAATTCAAGATTGGGACGTTATCACCACAGAGTGAGTACATCATGGCAAAACCCTTAATCAAGAATGTAGCATTTATTTTCACATCCACTCTATTCGAGAACACTTCCTTTACTTATATTTAAAATTCATTATTTACAGTTGCACCGTTATTATTATATATTGCCTCTTATGAATTCACTGGATAAAATAACCTACAAAACCTCCACATTACAAAACACCTAAAAAAAAAAAGAAATACGTGTCACCTGTTCATTTTCCCCTAGGGAAACCTCTTGTCAGTGGCTGCAGTCGCACCTTACGCTTCTAAGGAAGACGACTCATATAAATCAAACATATTAGTTATTCCAAAGCAAAAACACCAAACACCCTAAGGCCGAATATTGAAAGTTGTTTCTTTTTTTCAAAAGACTTCCCTAATATTCTAAAGCAAATAATAACATGATTGTATCACTTTTCCGTATTTTTAATAAAAAAAATTAGAAATACAAAACGGGTTTTAATCAGTCTCAAACTGCAACATGGATTAACGTTTTGCTTGGAGCAACGCTAATTAAAAACTGTAATCTTCTTCTTCTGTTACAACGAAAAGGTGGGCTTTTCGGTCGAGATTATTTAGCCCTTTTCTTATTGGCTCACTATGTGAGATGATTTGGATTATTGCACTTGGATTCTGCTTATTTGTCTTGCGTTGGATCGGTTCGGTTCTGATCAGATGCATCGCAGAAGCTCTTTTAAGTCTAGGATGTGAAACATCAGCGGATACATTTCGAGTTAAGTCCTCTTTGTGCAGGTATAGTCAGCTAAACTCTTAGCTGATGTGATATTTTGAGGTGTTTGAAGCACTTTAATGGCTTATAATGCAGGTCAAACTGTGCGGACGTTAGCATATTACATTCAAATAGGCAATAGTCAATTGTTTCAATGTCAATTTTGGTTGATTGGATTACTGCACGATTCTGCTTATTTGTCTTGCGTTGGATCGGTTCGGTTCTGATGAGATGCTTCGCAGAAGCTCTTTTAAGTCTAGGATGTGAAACATCAGCGGATAATTTTCGAGTTAATTACTCTTTGTGCAGGTATAGGTAGCTAAACCCTTAGCTGATGGTGATGTTTTGTGGTGTTTGAAGCACTTTAACGACTTATAATGCATGTCAAACATTGCAGACGTCACCATATTACATTCAAATAGGCAATGGTCAATTGTTAATTTTTAGTTTTGCAATGTCTGCAAAGGGGGGAAGATGGAAATAAACGGGAAGAATTTGCAAGCTGATATGACAACGCCTGAAAATTTGGCTCTTTCAGCCAGAATGAATTCTGTGGTTATTTTAGAATGGTGCTTGTTGGGGAAGGAAGACAATCTTGGTTTGTTTTATTTGACTGAACCTCTATAATCTACATTAATAGATATTTGTGGGGAGGATTGGTCTCCCACTTGGCTGGTCAATACTTAGGGACTTTTGTAATTTCATCAGTCTGATTATTACCTATCATACGTGAGTGGCTTGGGATATATTGGAAATATATTTTTATGCCTCTTGATGCAAGCCTATCAGTGAGACTGGGACAATATAGTGTATCTATATCACTATGAATATAGGGTCTTAATCATATCAATATAGGGTCATAACAATATATAACAATATAGGGTCTTAATCACTATGAATTATGTCATCTTGTCAAAACATACGCGGGCTATATCATCTTGTAAGCGAAGATGCAGTGTTGCCAGAAATTGCATTTTATACAAATATTATCTTGTGTTAGTTACAGAAGGCGTTATATATGGCAGTTTCCTGTCAAATCAGCCCTTTCCCAACATTCTACAGCGACTGGTTTGCTACGATAACCCCTGGTGAAAAAGAATCACTGCTGGTAAAAAAACGCAATCCTGATCAAAAAAGCATCACTACGTCTCAAAGTGAAAGCATCACTGTGTCCCATAGTCCCAGGTGAAAGAGCATCACTACTGGTGAAAAACACATTCCTGATCAATAAGCATCGCTGCGTCCCATAGCCCCCAGTGAAAAAGTATCACTGCTGGTGAAAAACGCATTCCTGATCAATAACCATCGCTGTGTCCCATAGCCCCTGGTGAAAGAGCATCACTGCTGGTCAGAAACGCACTCCTGATCAAAAAAGTATCACTACGTCCCTTAGTGAAAGCATCACTGTCCCATAGTCCGTGGTGAGAGAGCATCACTACTGGTGAAAAAGGCATTCCTGATCAATAAGCATCGCCGTATCCCATAGCCCCTGGCAAAAGAGCATCACTACTGGTGAAAAACGCACTCCTAATCAAAAAATCATCATTGCGTCCCATGTGAAAAAATGGTTTCCCTCATTCTTTGAGATACAGGTTTGTAATTCTCCTATATGAATTCTGGTTACAATGATTCCAATGCTGCAGTTTTTATTTTGATCCGACACCATTTTCGAAGAGTTTTAGGCTATTTTTAGAAATACCCATAAGTTTATTTTCGCAATAAGCTTTTACCATTGAAAATGGCTGAATCAACTTCAATGGGTGATTCTTCCTCACTTGATGGTTTCTTTTTTCAAACGCGTTTACCGGAATAAAATAGAAAGAGAGCAAAGAAAAAAGAAATAAAGATAGAGATTTAAACGCGTTTCCCGGAATAAAATAGAAAGAAAGCAAAAAAAAAAAGATATAAAGATAGAGACCAAGAATTTACTAAATCATAGGTAATGATTCGACCTTATGAATGAGAAAAAGGTTTCAAAATAATAATTTACCTCATTTCATTACTGTTATTTTTTAACTAACGTTATGTGATAAATTTGATGGAAAAAGCATGCGTTAGATATACCGTTTGCCTTTCAAACAGTTTGTGGTAACGAACTGTAGTAAGTAGCGACCTGGCTCAATAGTAATCAAAACTCTAAAACATGGAATTTTGATACCAATAGCTACATCAAAAGAATCACATTTTAATGCTGATTTTGAATATATAAATTTCATCAAGTTTAGTCTTACCCATCAAAAGTTACGAGCCTGAGAAAATTTGCCTTATTTTAGAAAATAGGGGAAAACACCCCCTAAAAGTCATAGAATCTTAACAAAAATCACACCATCAGATACAGTGTATCAGAGAACCCGGTTGTAGAAGTTTCAAAATCCTGTCTACAAAAACGTGGAATTTTGTATTTTTTGCCAGAAGGCAGATCACGGATGCGTGTTTATTTGTTTGTTGTTTTTTTTCCCAGGGGTGATCGTATCAACCCAGTGGTCCTAGAATGTTGCAAGGGGGCTCATTCTAACGGAAATGAAGTGTTCCAGAGTCTTTTTAAAGTGACCAAAAAACTGGAGGGCACCTAGTCCCCTTACCACGCTAATTATTTTCCCAAAGTCAACGGATCAAAATTCTGAGATAGCCATTTTATTCACCGTAGTCGAAAAACCTTATAACTATGTCTTTGGGGACAACTTACTCCCCCACAGTCCCCGTGGCAGGGGCTACAAGTTACAAACTTTGGCCAGTACTCACAAATAGTAATGGCTATTGGGAAGTGTACAGACGTTTTCAGGGGGATTTTTGGTTGGGGGAGGGGTTGAGGAGAAGGGGATATGTTGGGAGAACTTTCCATCGAGAAATTTGTCATAAGGGAAGAAAATTTCCATGAAGGGAGCTCAGAATTTTCTAGCATTATTAAAAAAAAAAACAATGACAAAATAAATATAAAAAAGTTTTTTCAACTGGAACTAAGGAGCAGCATTTTTAACTGAAAGTAAGGAGCGACATTGAAACTTAAAACGCACAGAAATTACTTCTTATATGAAAGGGGCTGCTTCCTCATCAACGCCCCACTCTTTACGCTAAAGTTTTTTATTGTTTTAAAAAGTAGAGTTGAGAGAAAGTCACTTTAGCGTAAAGAGCGGGGCGTTGATGAAGAATCAGCCCCTCTCATATACGAAGTAATTTCTGTTCGTTTTAGGTTTTAATGTCGCTCCTTACTTACAGTTAAAAAAACTTGTTTTTTCTATTTAATTGCACTAAGAAGTTTCCACTTCACTTCCGAGTCAAACGCTAAGATACCTAGTCGATGTTTGCTTTTTCCATAAGAAAACGTTTTTATACTTCATTTTTTTAACATTTTTTATATAATAATCATTTTTGCTGTATGCTAATAACACTATCTTTTTCATTTTTTTGTTGATTTAGTGGCTGATTGAATTTTGATTCAATCAGTTTGTGATGCCTCATTTTGACCTCGCTATTTTAAGGTATCACTAATAGCGTTTACTTAAAACAATTCTCTATATTGAAGACCTCTCTAGAATTTATTTTACACATACCATACTGAGAGCCTCGTTCGAGTGCCTTTTCAAATATCCACTGAATGTGCTCAGGATTATCCCCGTCAATGTCTTTCCCAAAGGGAGTTTCTGCTGGCCACTGCATCATCCTTACATATTCTATGCAATGCTCGGGCAGGCGAGGGGTTTGAGCAATCGTACATAGTGGAAAGTTTACCTAATAAATTGAAAAAGGATATTAGGGAAACACAAGTTAAACTCCTTTATGTATGATACTATAGAGGTTGTTTGCATATTATTTTAGTCAAAGGATGGTGAAAAGTCGTAGTAGCATTTTCAAAAATAAAATTACTCTATTAAAAAAAAAATTCGAAAAGATGAATTTCTGCTGTCACTCAAGCGACTTTTGAATACGTATGACCCCCAAAAAACATTAAAGCGTAATATCTACCGTTCCTAGGCAAAACTTTTTAATTGAGCGGAATCGGGGGTTTCATTATTCAAATTTCAGACCATAGCCGGTTGGGATCTATATAGCTTGCTAATCAGGCACTCACTATGGTTTGCAGGCAAGCTAGGTAGCTTCCCTAGACTTCTAGTTTTCATTACTTATAAATAACTAGGTATATCGCAGTCCAATTTGGTTTAAGAAATTATCTTCGTAATGCTTAAGGGGAGCATTCTACCAATGCGGTTACTACATTCATATTACTTGCAAAAAAAGGCTAATTTGACTAATGAACAGTATTTTCTTCATAATTGTAAAAAGAATCGTATTTTACCCAGGTCAATGCGACCTACATTTCACTTAAACACACGTAACAAACGGCAAATTACAGAACGTATAGGGTTTGGTGAATAAAATCATGTTATTAGCAATTACAAAAGAAAGCGCTACAGGTTAAATCAGGATATTTTCAGGCTTGAGCGAGAAATGTTATTTCGGTTTTCTCAAAAGAGAAGCCGATACTTCAGTAATCCCTGAAATAAACGTTGGACCACTTCCCCAATCAGATAATCAAATACACCATCAACCCCTTATGTCTCAAAGGGTATCCGCAAGAAATGCAATGGTTAAAATCAGAAATCAGCTGACCTAGTTCTCCAATTTATTTCAATTGCTGCTTTGTTTGTTTGAGCGAATGGATTTTTCTTTTATTTCTCAGTTGTTCGTTAGTATCCGTCGATGGTAGTTCATATTTGTTTGGATTTTGTGCAAATCGCGGATATTGGCGAATAACTCACTTTATTATTGTTAGGTATTTGATTTTAATTCTTTTGATTTTTTGTCTTTTATTGAATTTTATTTCCTTTTTTCGGGTTTTTTTTTATTGGTTTTGTTGTACTTTCCGCATTTGTTTTTTATTTTTCATTGATCATATTATTTTGTTCATGCTGAAGAAGAGAGGCGGTTGTTCTCTCGAAATATTCGCTTTCTGTGTTTTCTTCAGTATTTTTATTTGGCCTTTAAAAACCCCATTTTTGATCGTTTTCTTTCTTTATGTTAGTTTTAATAAATATATATTTAACAAATAAAAATATTTTTTTGTACTGTATATGGGGCCTAACGGGGGGGAGGGTAATCGTCAGAGGAATGACTGTTATTATTAGAAAAATCAAATAAGGAATGTAATGGTGATATTTTTATTGTCCCTACTCTCATCATGAAGTGACGGGGATTAAGTGTCACTTTATGGTCCATTTAAGCGCTTTAAATTTGATTTGCGAGTGAAATGATTAGTATATTTGGTAAGAGCATAAAAAGTTTTCGAGCGTCGTGTTCAACCAGTCCCAATGTAGGTAATAGAATCGTTTTTAAAATGTTATCCAAAAAATGCTATATGGGATCTTTCAAATGGCTCTATATATTTAACAACCGAGAGATACACGGAAATCGACACTCTTACTTTGAATTATTGGTATTCCGTGTGAGCATTTCTTGTCTAAAGAAAAAAGAAGAAAATCCCAAAAGTCACAGAACCGGGATACCTACTAGAATACAAAAAAATAACAGTCTCAAAAAGAAATCATAGCCTGCAAAGACACTGAAAAAAAAAATTAGCCAGAAAAGCTTCATTTCTGAAGATATTGGGCAATGAATGTATAGGCAAAAGACATTAGGCAAAATGTATAAATAAAAAAAAAACACTAAAATTCTTTAGGCGTGCAAATCTAGGAGGAGGTACTTGAGAGGTATTCGATCTAAGATTCTTCGGATAAGAGGTCGTGGTAAACATCCCTAAACACAAGTGGTGGGGCATGGAAACTGCCCCACCGAAAAATTGTGGCCAGGGTTATGTTCTCTGTGCTTTTTGGGTATTCTATTTTTTAGAATACCCAATTTTGGGTATTCTATTTTTCGAGGTTTTACAGTTTTAATGTTTCTAATATAGACGACACTGTTTTTATATCATCCGATAGATATTATTCACTTTTATCTATCTACATAACTATATTAGAGGAGTTTGCCCCGTTGTTTTTTTTTTATTTTTATGAAGAAGTTAAACAACATGTAAGAAAAACCAAGGAAACGGGTCTTATTTTTAAATAGTTTTAGACAATTTTGCAAGAGAAGGTATAAGCAGTAGCATAATTCAGGCTTTATCAAAAAATAACTAATCTGATAATTCAAGTACCTTTTTCTTTCAGTTACAGTCATAGCTGTTGTCTTGTCGTAAAGTCGCCCGTTTCATAGGGAACATCCATCTTAAATAAATAATCTTGTGTCTTGACATTTCCCAACCTACAAGATATCCTCTACCCCATCGCTCCCTCCCCATGTAAGGATCAGATCTATTTGCTTGAAACGGTGAGCAAATAAGCTCTAGAATAATCTAAATATGATGTCAGCTGTCAACATATTAAAGCCACCATGCTCATCTGCGGAGCATTGAGTAAGCATGTAATGCACGCAGACTTATCAGGAAAATCGATTACCCAACCTACAAGAAATCCCTCCTCCCTCCCTCCAAATATAATGGTTAGATCTGATTGCTTCAAAAGGTGAGAAAATAAATCCTAGAATAATATAAACATTGTACCACACCGACATACTAAAACCATGCTAGCCCCCTACCTCTCCTAGCCCTTCCCTACCTCCTCATCTAAGGGTCGAAGACATACTAAAGCCATCAGACTTACCTGTGGAGGATACAAATTGAGTGAATATTCAATGAATACAGATTTATACAGTTATAACAGTTATTCAACCTACAAGAAATCCACCTCTTCCCCTCCTCATGTAAAGGTTAGATATGTTTGCTTCATAGTTGATCAAATAAATTCCAGGATAATCTGAATATTGTACCAGTTGTCAAAATACTAAAGCCGTCATACTAGCCACCTTCCCTCTCTCCGCATGTAGACTAATGGCTAGATCAGATACTAAAGTCGTCAGACTTACCTGTGGAGGATACAGATTGAGTGTACATTCAATGCAAGCGGATTTTCCAGGTATAATGATCCTTGCATTTCCTTTAAATCCTTCTGTGCCACCATCAATCAAAGGGATTTGCTTGTTAGGTGGGTCCACATAAAGAGAAACAAGCATTGAGTTCATCCACCTTCTTGCTACCACTGAGTCAAGACCACATACAACTATACCGAATTGAGAGTAGAAGTCACTATCACAGTCTTGAATTCTTTTATAGTGTCTAAAGCTTGGTTAGGAAATAACAATTACAAAGAAAACAATCACGTATTTAAAAACAATCTGAGAGGTTATTTTCTCAAAATTCTTCTGTGTTGAATGTTTTTTTTTTTTTTTTTTTTTCAGATAACCTGCGCACAGTGGGATGGGGGGAAATCCTCAAAAAATTTGCCTGGGAGACTCGGACACAATTACAACGGTAGCGATTATTATGTTTGGAAAGAGCGTTGAATAGCGAACCTAATAGGATGTTAGATTTAGAGTTATTGAATTTGTAAATTTAGGGTTTTAAAAGGTCATCAATAAGCCTTCAGGATTCTTTCTAAATATATCACAAAATCAGATACCTTTGGACATAAGGTACGGCTGCATTTAATCATTGAGAGTGGAAGCATGCACTGGTATACAGTTAAACTGAAAGCGTCTTTAAAAATCCAGCAAAAATAAATGGACATTTCCTAACTGGAAACGGAAATGACATAGTTTCTAGCTTAATGAAAATCTAATACGCCTTTCCATACAGAGGGGCTACTAGAAATATTCTAAGTAGAAACACCATTTACTTGCACCGGCTCCCAAAATAGGAAAATCGTGCGTAATATTTTACCTTCCAAATATACAAAAACTAACAAGAATCTGAAATATAATATATAAAAAAAAATCAGCATCGGAAATATACTATATCAGTCAAAAATTAACCTTCCATGACAACCAAAATATCACCCCTTCATATATGGGGTAGTCTCTTTTTTTCAAAAAACACCTTATCCTACGATTGAAAGCATCTCAGCCAGGATCTTTACCAAACCCTCATAGCTGAGAAGCATATTCAAAGACATATATGATCTATTATTGTTAAGGTTGTCTGATAGGTTTTGTGAAGTTAGGTTCGGTTGGTTCAGGTAGGTTCAAAGCTGAGAGGCATATTTAAAGCCAGAAAGAATCTATTATAGGTTATTTGGGTTGTTTGCTGTTTCTTTTTTCAGGTTGTATTGTTGTTTGAATAGACTTTTAATCCATTTCTGCCCCGTTACAAAAGATTCTGTGAAGGTGTTTTGTGTCACAGTTATATACTATTCGATTCAACATTTATGTATATATCTTAAGCTTATTTTGATAAATCAAAATAAGAGTATTTAATCGTTTTGGGTTCTTACAACGACAGTACAACCGAGACCTGAGTAATGCAGAGATGTCTCTTCAACCACAGTGGAAGGACGTCAAGGCTGCAGCTCAGCTTCGAGATGTCTGGCAAGGTTTCGTAGACGCCCTATGCACCACCCCTTGCTCTGGAGGATCTAAGGTAATCTTTTTGGGTGAAATTCTCTTTTCATGAACAGCGCTATTTTAAAGCAACCACATTGGCTGATTTCAAATCAAATCATTAAATGTAAATAATACACACTCTTGCATAAATCTCTATAACACTATGTCTTTTAGTCAATCATTTTTTTATGAAACAAAAATACTATAATAGTTAAAATATGGTCACCACAAAAAAATTTTTCATCGAGCAAAAAATTTACAAGCACATTTTTCGAGACGCAAGAATTCAAATTATTGACAGCACGAGCAAAATTCTGCCGATAACTTAGAGAATAACACTGTGTCCTGGAATCAACTAGCGTCAATTTAAAGCTTCCACATCTGCTTCTCTAGTTGGAATATATAAGGAACAAAGGAAAGCGCGAAGAAGCTATTATAGATGGTATGGAGGAGGAATGTTGAGACAAGCTTCAGGCACAGATACTCACAACGGACAAAAAGGGGCTCATCTTCAAATGCTAACCCCCCTTTGATTTGTCCCTATTTACATAATAATACTAGAGGAGGATAAATATGGGTAGTTGAATACTATAGACACTTTCAAGTGATAAGATGTAATAATAAGATAAGAGTTCTTAATATCAAAAATTCCACTACATATAAATGCATCCATACGAGTATATACACAGGATACAAGATACCATAGGGCAAGTCTGTGAACCACCAATCAGCTAGAGAAAACCTTCTGGTAGGAATTTCTAACTAATGATTGACCCGAAATTTTTAAATTGCGCGGGAAAATTGCTTTCAATGCATATAGTTTCCCACTATTTAGAAAACTAAATAGAGAAAGCTTAATTTAGAGAGCTAAAATGCCTTCAGTGAGTATTTAAAAAAAAAAAAAATACTTATTGGATTTGTGCAATTATACAAAACCCAAAAGAATTATTATTTTTCCCATCATTATACGAGGTTCTGTGTACCCCAGCTCTATGGAATCCCAAAATATATGCAGATTTTCAAGTCATTTATTTGAATAATATCTCCTGTATCCATCCATCCATAGTTTTATAGCGCAAATGCTATTAAAATTTGTCCAAAACATAAATAGTAAGCCAAAGTCTTGATTCTAAGGGAGAAAAAATGAAGGAGCTTGGCAAATATTCCTTGTATCAACTAACAAAAAAATAAAAAATACTAACACAAAATAAACAAAAAATACTAACTCATACCCAAACCCAAATCCTGATGAATACTTTCAAAGGTTTTATGTTTTGTGACTAATTTGGCTCTTTTTGAGACACTTTTCACGGTGAAATTCGTTATATCTTCAACGTCAATTTCATGTCTTCCAATTCTGAAAATACACATGTGCAGCCATCTTATTTTGCAAAATTCTAGATGACATTTCAAAAGAGTAGGTGACCCTTAAGTTACAAAATAGATTAGAATCAAATTTATAACCCAAATAATCAATTTGCATTTATTCATAATATGGATCGTAGATTATTTACATTATTGATTAAAATCAAATTTACAACCTGAATGACAAAATTTATATTTATGCATTAAACAATCAGATTTATATTCATTTTAAACCCAAACCTAAACAAAAAATAATCAGATTTAAATTCATTTTAACTCAAACCTAAATAACAACTAAAAGTTGGAGCAATCAACAAAATAAATCGCATAAGACGATAGTGAGTGGACAAACGTCGTTACGACATACTTGGGTTTTCTGCACCATATTCTTATCTTAGAATTACATAGCAAACACTGAAATTGTTCACGAAAAACCAGTTTTTGCAACTTTTTCAAATTTTCTTAAAATTTGAAAATAGCTCAAATTCTTAGACGAGTTAAGGCACTCCTAACGTAATTTCATTTATTTTTAGTTTATTATAACTTTTAGTTTTTAGTGCGGAATTTAGAAAAATTGTACAATTCTGGCTTGAGCTGAAAAGTAGCAATGGCTCCGAGATAAGCTTCATCAGTGATTCTTGATAATTAAAAGCAAATGCTTCTGTGTTCAAGGATAACGTCAGTTCACTCCATAACAGCATTTTGTATAATACTTTAATTTTACAAGATTATACATATAATACTTATAATGATATCAGTTTTTTTCAATATCTTCTCTTCATTTTTTAGATTGACAGAAGACAAATCAACAATGATAGTAACTACCACTTCACAGCATGTCTCGGAGAGTTTGGGAGTAGAGAGGGAGGAGGAGACTCAGAATATTATTAACGTCATTGTATCTATAGTATTTATACTATTTCAATACTCAAATATCTATATAACTAAAAATAAGTTGTCTGTGTGTGTGTGTGTCGAGTGACGTCATGTTTGTGTGTCGACTGACGTCATGTTTGTCAACTGACGAGATTAAAGACCGGGACACAAATGACGACCGGGACACCGGGACATAGGGAATACAAATGACGACCGGGACACTCAAAGAGAAAGCGACCGGGACACAAGGAATGTTTGATTAGCAATCACCATCAACAAAGCACCGGGACACAAATGACGACCAGGACACAGGGAATATAAATGACGAGAACACAAATGACGACCGGGACACAGGGAATATAAATGACGACCGCGACACTCATAGAGGAATTACAGACTGGGACACCGGGACACAAATGACGACCGGGACACAGGGAAACAACAACAACGGGGACGCTGGGGGCACAGGGGGATATATAAATGACGACGGGGACACAGGGAATGTTCGATTAGCAATCACCATCAACAATGCTCAAGGGCAATCATTAGAATAATGAGGTATAGATCTGAATACAGATTGTTTTACCCATGGAAAATTATATGTTGCATGTTCAAGAGTCGGTAAACATGACAATCTATTTATATGCACAGACAATGGGACAGCCAAGAATGTTGTATATTCGCAAGGTTTACGTAGTTAAATATATATATATATATATATATATATATATATATATACTAGCTGTTGGGGTGGCGCTTCGCGCCACCCCAACAGGGTGGCGCGGTCGTCATTTGTATCCCTGTGTCCCGGTCGTCATTTGTATCCCGGTGTCCCGGTCTGTATATACATTCGTTTTTTAGTTTTGTTTTTCTCCTTTATTTTTTTAGTTTTTTCAGGTGACGTCACCTGATCCAAATAGATTGTCAGGTTTACCGACTCTTGAACATGCAACATATAATGGTCCATGGGAAAACAATCTGTATTCAGATCTATACCTCATGATTCTAATGATTGCCCTTGAGCTTTGTTGATGGTGATTGCTAATCGACCATTCCCTGTCCCGGTCGTCATTTATATCCCCCTGTTTCCCCCGGTGTCCCCGTTGTAGTTGTGTCCCTGTGTTCCGGTCGTCATTTATATTCCCTGTGTCCCGGTCGTCATTTGTATCCCGGTGTCCCGGTCTGTATATACATTCGTTTTTTAGTTTTGTTTTTCTCCTTTATTTTTTTCCTTTTTTTTCTTTTTTAGTTTATTTAGATTTTTAGATTTTTTAGTTTTTTTATTAGTTTTTAGTTTTTTTTTCTTTTTAGTTTTTTTGTAGTTTTTACCTTCTTTTTAGTTTTGTTAGTTTTTTTTTTTACTTATGTCCTGGTCGTCATTTATACTCCCTGTGTCCCGGTGCTTTGTTGATTGCTAATCGAACATTCGTTTTGTCCTGGTCGCTTTCTCTTTGAGTGTCGTCATTTATTTTTTTCTTTTTTAGTTCTTTTAGTTTTTACCTTTTTTAGTTTTTTTTAGTTTTTTAGATGAAATTTTTTTTTAGTTTTTTCCTTTTTTTCTTTTTAGTTTTTTATTGGTTTTTACCTATTTTAGCTTATTTTTCAGTTTTTCCTTTTTTTTAGTTTTTTTTTATTTTTTATTTTTTTTAGTTTTTTAACTTTTTTTAGTTTTTTTAGTTTTTTAGCTTTTTTACTTTTTTTATTAGTTTTTAGTTTTTTTTGTGGTTTTAGCCTTTTTTTAGTTTTTTCAGTTTTTTTTAGTTTTTTATTGGTTTTTACCTTTATTTTAGATTATTTTTCAGTTTTTTCCTTTTTTTTAGTTTTTTTAGTTTTTAGTTTTTTTAGTTTTTTACCTTTTTTTAGTTTTTTTATTTTTTTTAGTTTTTTAGCTTTTTTATTTTTTTTATTAGTTTTTAGTTTTTTTTTGTAGTTTTTGCCTTTTTTTAGTTTTTTTAGTTTTTTAGCTTTTTTATTAGTTTTTAGTTTTTTTTGTAGTTTTTGCCTTTTTTTAGTTTTTTTAGTTTTTTAGCTTTTTTATTTTTTTTTATTAGTTTTTAGTTTTTTTAGTTTTTTACCTTTTTTTAGTTTTTTTAGTTTTTTTAGTTTTTTTTAGTTTTTTAGCTTTTTTATTTTTTTTTATTAGTTTTTAGTTTTTTTTGTAGTTTTTGCCTTTTTTTAGTTTTTTTAGTTTTTTATTAGTTTTTAGTTTTTTTTGTAGTTTTTGCCTTTTTTAGTTTTTTTAGTTTTTTTATTTTTTTTATTAGTTTTTAGTTTTTTTTGTAGTTTTTGCCTTTTTTTAGTTTTTTCAGTTTTGACGTCACCTGATCCAGTTTTTTCAGGTGACGTCACCTGATCCATCCACAGATCCACACACAGACAACTTATTTTTATATATATAGATTTACAGGTGGGAAACAGGGAAACAATAGGGAATATAAATGACGACCGGGACACTCAAAGAGAAAGCGACCGGGACACAAGGAATGTTCGATTAGCAATCAGGGACACAGGGAAACAACAACAACGGGGACGCCGGGGGGCAAAGGGGGATATATAAATGACGACGGGGACACAGGACACCGGAACACAAATGACGACCGGGACAAAAATGACGACCGGGACACAGGGAATATAAATGACGACCGGGACACAGGGAATATAAATGACGACCGCGACACTCAAAGAGAAATTACAAACTGGGACATCGGGACACAAATGACGACCGGGACAATATAAATGACGACAGGGAACCTGAAAATCTATTTATATGCACAGACAATGGGACAGCCAAGAATGTTGTACATTCGCAAGTTTTACGTAGTTAAATATATATATATATATATATATATACTAGCTGTTGGGGTGGCGCTTCGCGCCACCCCAACACCTAGTTGGTGGGGGCGCTTCGCGCCCCCCCCAAGCCCCCCCGCGCGCGTAAGTCGTTACGCGCCATAATAGTTACGCGCCATTGTAGTTGTGTCCCTATGTCCCACCTGTGAATATAGATAGATATATATATATATATATATATATATATATATATATATATATATATATATATATATATATGGTTTTAACTACGTAAAACTTGCGAATATACAACATTCTTTGCTGTCCCATTGTCTTTGCATATAAATAGATTGTCAGGTTTACCGACTCTTGAACATGCAACATATAATGGTCCATGGGAAAACAATCTGTATTCAGATCTATACCTCATGATTCTAATGATTGCCCTTGAGCTTTGTTGATGGTGATTGCTAATCGACCATTCCCTGTCCCGGTGTCCCGGTCGTCATTTATATCCCCCTGTTTCCCCCGGTGTCCCCGTTGTAGTTGTGTCCCTGTGTCCCGGTCGTCATTTATATTCCCTGTGTCCCGGTCGTCATTTGTATCCCGGTGTCCCGGTCTGTATATACATTCGTTTTTTAGTTTTGTTTTTCTCTTTTATTTTTTTCCTTTTTTTTTCTTTTTTAGCTTATTTAGATTTTTAGATTTTTTAGTTTTTTTATTAGTTTTTAGTTTTTTTTTCTTTTTAGTTTTTTTGTCCCGGTCGTCATTTATATCCCCCTGTTTCCCCCGGTGTCCCCGTTGTAGTTGTGTCCCTGTGTCCCGGTCGTCATTTATATTCCCTGTGTCCCGGTCGTCATTTGTATCCCGGTGTACCGGTCTGTATATACATTCGTTTTTTAGTTTTGTTTTTCTCCTTTATTTTTTTCCTTTTTTTTTCTTTTTTAGTTTATTTAGATTTTTAGATTTTTTTAGTTTTTTTATTAGTTTTTAGTTTTTTTTCTTTTTATTTTTTTTTGTAGTTTTTACCTTCTTTTTAGTTTTGTTAGTTTTTTTTTTACTTATGTCCTGGTCGTCATTTATACTCCCTGTGTCCCGGTGCTTTGTTGATTGCTAATCGAACATTCCTTTTGTCCTGGTCGCTTTCTCTTTGAGTGTCGTCATTTATTTTTTTCTTTTTTAGTTCTTTTAGTTTTTACCTTTTTTAGTTTTTTTTAGTTTTTTAGATGAAATTTTTTTTTAGTTTTTTCCTTTTTTTCTTTTTAGTTTTTTATTGGTTTTTACCTTTATTTTAGCTTATTTTTCAGTTTTTTCCTTTTTTTTAGTTTTTTTTTATTTTTTATTTTTTTTAGTTTTTTACCTTTTTTTAGTTTTTTTAGTTTTTTTTAGTTTTTTTAGTTTTTTAGCTTTTTTACTTTTTTTATTAGTTTTTAGTTTTTTTGTAGTTTTTGCCTTTTTTTAGTTTTTTCAGTTTTTTTTTTAGTTTTTTATTGGTTTTTACCTTTATTTTAGCTTATTTTTCAGTTTTTTCCTTTTTTTTAGTTTTTTTTAGTTTTTAGTTTTTTTAGTTTTT
The DNA here is from genome assembly GCF_032884065.1 of Artemia franciscana. NCBI lineage: Eukaryota > Metazoa > Arthropoda > Branchiopoda > Anostraca > Artemiidae > Artemia > Artemia franciscana. The sequence goes on from NW_027062877.1 coordinate 69,698, forward strand.
TACCTTTTTTTAGTTTTTTTAGTTTTTTAGCTTTTTTATTTTTTTTATTAGTTTTTAGTTTTTTTTGTAGTTTTTGCCTTTTTTTTAGTTTTTTTAGTTTTTTAGCTTTTTTATTTTTTTTATTAGTTTTTAGTTTTTTTTGTAGTTTTTGCCTTTTTTTAGTTTTTTCAGTTTTGACGTCACCTGATCCAGTTTTTTCAGGTGACGTCACCTGATCCACGATCCACAGATCCACAGACAACTTATTTTTATATATATAGATAGTTTTTTTTTTTTACTTATGTCCTGGTCGTCATTTATACTCCCTGTGTCCCGGTGCTTTGTTGATTGCTAATCGAACATTCCTTTTGTCCTGGTCGCTTTCTCTTTGAGTGTCGTCATTTATTTTTTTCTTTTTTAGTTCTTTTAGTTTTTACCTTTTTTAGTTTTTTTTAGTTTTTTAGATGAAATTTTTTTTTAGTTTTTCCTTTTTTTCTTTTTAGTTTTTTATTGGTTTTTACCTTTATTTTAGCTTATTTTTCAGTTTTTTCCTTTTTTTTAGTTTTTTTTTATTTTTTATTTTTTTTAGTTTTTTACCTTTTTTTAGTTTTTTTAGTTTTTTAGTTTTTTAGCTTTTTTACTTTTTTTATTAGTTTTTAGTTTTTTTGTAGTTTTTGCCTTTTTTTAGTTTTTTCAGTTTTTTTTTTAGTTTTTTATTGGTTTTTACCTTTATTTTAGCTTATTTTTCAGTTTTTTCCTTTTTTTTTAGTTTTTTTTTATTTTTTATTTTTTTTAGTTTTTTACCTTTTTTTAGTTTTTTTAGTTTTTTTTAGTTTTTTTAGTTTTTTAGCTTTTTTACTTTTTTTATTAGTTTTTAGTTTTTTTGTAGTTTTTGCCTTTTTTTAGTTTTTTCAGTTTTTTTTTTAGTTTTTTATTGGTTTTTACCTTTATTTTAGCTTATTTTTCAGTTTTTTCCTTTTTTTTAGTTTTTTTTAGTTTTTAGTTTTTTTAGTTTTTTACCTTTTTTTAGTTTTTTTAGTTTTTTAGCTTTTTTATTTTTTTTATTAGTTTTTAGTTTTTTTTGTAGTTTTTGCCTTTTTTTAGTTTTTTTAGTTTTTTAGCTTTTTTATTTTTTTTATTACTTTTTAGTTTTTTTTGTAGTTTTTGCCTTTTTTTAGTTTTTTCAGTTTTGACGTCACCTGATCCAGTTTTTTCAGGTGACGTCACCTGATCCATCCACAGATCCACACACAGACAACTTATTTTTATATATATAGATATAATCTGGCGTAACGGACAGACAACTTATTTTTATATATATAGATATATATATATATATATATATATATATATATATATATATATATATATATATATATATATATATATATATATATATATATATATATATATATATATATATATATATATATATATATATATATATATATATATATATATATATATATATATATATATATATATATATATATATATATATATATATATATATATATATATATATATATCTATATATATAAAAATAAGTTGTCTGTGGATCTGTGGATCAGGTGACGATCCACAAAAAAGGTAAAAAACTAAAAACTAAAAAAAAAACTGAAAAAACTAAAAAAAGGCAAAAACTACAAAAAAACTAAAAACTAATAAAAAAAATAAAAAAGCTAAAAAACTAAAAAAACTAAAAAACTAAAAAAACCTAAAAACTAAAAAAAAACTTAAAAAAAGGAAAAAACTGAAAAATAGAAGAGAAAAAGAAAACTAATAAAATTAAGAATAAAATAAAAAAAATAAAAAAGATAAAAACTAAAAAAAAAAGTAAAAAGAAAAAACGAAAAAAACTAAAAAAGCTAAAAAAAAAGTAAAAACCAATAAAAAACTAAAAAGAAAAAAAGGAAAAAAAAACTAAAAAAACTAAAAACTAAAAAAAAGGAAAAAACTGAAAAATAGAAGAGAAAAAGAAAACTAATAAAATTAAGAATAAAAATAAAAAAAAAATAAAAAAGATAAAAACTAAAAAAAAAAGTAAAAAGAAAAAACGAAAAAACTAAAAAAGCTAAAAGAAAGGTAAAAACCAATAAAAAACTAAAAAGAAAAAAAGGAAAAAAACTAAAAAAAATTTTCATCTAAAAAACTAAAAAAAACTAAAAAAGGTAAAAACTAAAAGAACTAAAAAAGAAAAAAAACTAAAAAAAGGAAAAAAACTGAAAAATAAAGGAGAAAAAGAAAACTAAAAAAATATAAATAAAAATAAAAAAACTAAAAAGACAAAAACTTCAAAAAAAACTAAAAAGAAAAAAGAAAAAAACTAAAAAACCTAAAAAAAGGTCAAAACCAATAAAAAAAAAACTAAAAGGGGAACACTGGGACACAAATGACGACCGGAATACTGGGAATATAAATGACGACCGGGACACAGGGAATGTTTAATTAGCAATCACCATCAACAAATCTCAAGGGCAATCATTAGAATCATGAGGTATAGATCTGAATATGGATTGTTTTTCCCATGGACAATTATATGTTGCATGTTCAAGAGTCGGTAAACCTGACAATCTAAATAAATGACGACACTCAAAGAGAAAGCAACCGGGACAAAAGGAATGTTCGATTAGCAATCAACAAAGCACCGGGACACAGGGAGTATAAATGACGACGACCGGGACACAGGGACATAACTACAAAGGGGACGCCGGGGTGCACAGGGGGATATATAAATGACGATGGCGACTCAGGGAATGGTCGATTAGCAATCACCATCAACAAAGCTCAAGGGCAATCATTAGAATCATGAGGTATAGATCTGAATACGGATTGTTTTCCCATGGACCATTATATGTTGCATGTTCAAGAGTCGGTAAACCTGACAATCTATTTATATGCACAGACAATGGGACAGCAAAGAATGTTGAATGGTCGATTAGCAATCACCATCAACAAAGCTCAAGGGCAATCATTAGAATCATGAGGTATAGATCTGAATACGGATTGTTTTCCCATGGACCATTATATGTTGCATGTTCAAGAGTCGGTAAACCTGACAATCTATTTATATGCACAGACAATGGGACAGCAAAGAATGTTGTATATTCGCAAGTTTTACGTAGTTAAAAACATATATATATATATATATATATATATATATATATATATATATATATATATATATATATATATATATATATATATATATATATATATATATATATATATATATATGTATATATATATATATATATATATATATATATATATATATATATATATATATATATCTATATTCACAGGTGGGACATAGGGACGCAACTACAATGGCGCGTAACTAATATGGCGCGTAACGACTTACGCGCGCAAGGGGGGCTTGGGGGGGCGCGAAGCGCCCCCACCAAAGTAAAAAAAAACTAAAAAAAGGAAAAAACTGAAAAATAAGCGGGATATAAAACAGGGGGATATAAATGACGACCGGGACACCGGGACATAAGGAATATAAATGAATCAGAAAATACAACTCATGTTTCCAAATGACGTCGTTTGGAGCCCAAATTGAAAATCCAGATCAATTTATGTCTACTTTCAAAGTAAAAGGGCAAATTTATCATAGAGCAGGGTCTCTTCTACCATTCTCAGGCGAGAATCATAAATTTTTACAATTGTACTTCATCAGTGATAGAAATTCTGAATTGAATGCACGTTGCGAAATTTCTCCCAACATTGAAAGGACAATCGTTTCCCAATTACAACATCTTTTCCACGAAAATAATAATTTAGTGCGTCTGTTCAAAACAGCCATCGATTTGATGCCTACTTATACGCATAAAATTGTTATTTCCGCTGCGAAAACGCCTCCTGGCCAACATGTGCGTAGATACAATGCTCCAACTATCGACGAAGTGGCCATCGTTATGGTCGGTGATCAGGTTTTACCTCGAGATATTATTCTCAGGGTTTCCACCACACGTGCTACAACTAAAAATAGGCCTACCAATAATACTTTTAAGAAATATAAACCCACCAAAGCTTTGCTATGGCACTCGACCTGCCGTAAAAAAAAACAATGGAAAACCTAATAGAGGCCACAATCTTGACAGGGCCTTTTGAGGGTGAGGCTGTTCTTATTCCTCGCATTCCCAAGATTCCAACGGATCTACCTTTTGAATTTAAAAGATTGCAATTCCCAATTCGATTAGCATTTGCAATCACCATTAACAAAGCTCAAGGTCAATCATTAGAAAAATGTGGTATAGATCTTAATACTGATTGTTTTTCCCATTGACAATTGTACGTTGCATGTTCGAGGGTCGGTAAACCTGACAATCTATTTATATGCAGCGACAATTGGACAGCGAAGAATGTTGTATATTCGCAAGTTTTATGCAGTTAATTTGTATTTTATCTATCTATCTATCTATATAAAAACGAGTTGTATGTATGCATGTTTGTTTGTAAAAAGAGCGTTTGCATATGATGTCATTATTAGTACATACGGCTTTGTATATGCAGAGACAATGGGAAAGCCAAGAATGTTGTATATTCGCAATTTTTACGTAGTTTAACTCCTGCAGACGAAATGAATGCTTGCCTAAAAAAATCTAATTTATAGGCACACGTAAAAATATTAAAATTAACTACAAATATGCGTGTCCGATTGCAAAACGATGACTCTGGTCAAACAGTAGACTCAATTTCAGGACATATACAACTACCTGCTGATTTCTGTAATTTAGTGACGTCCAAAAATGAATTGATTGAAAAAGTATTTCCGAATATTCTAAAAAATTATAAAAATAATAAATGGCTAAGTGAAAGAGCGATTCTCGCACCCAAAAATATAGACGTCCACGAAATCAACAATATTGTTTTGAACAAGATTCGAGACCAGGCAGTCCTTTACAAGTCAGTCGACACAGTTTTGGAACCAAATGAAGCGGTTAATTATCCATCTGAATTTTTAAATTCCATAGATCCTTCAGGGTTTCCACCACACGTGCTACAACTAAAAATAGACGTACCAATAATACTTTTAAGAAATATCAACCCACCAAAGCTTTGCAATGGCACGCGACTTGCCGTAAAAAAAAACAATGGAAAACCTAATAGAGGCCACAATCTTGACAGGGCCTTATGAGGGTGAGGCTGTTCTTATTCCTCGCATTCCCATGATTCCAACGGATCTGCTTATTCAATTTAAAAGATTGCAATTCCCAATTCGATTAGTATTTGCAATCACCATTAACAAAGCTCAAGGTCAATCATTAGAAAAATGTGGTATAGATCTTAATCCTGATTGTTTTTCCCATGGACAATTGTACGTTGCATGTTCGAGGGTCGGTAAACCTGACAATGTATTTATATGCAGCGACAATTGGACAGCGAAGAATGTTGTTTATTCGCAAGTTTTACGCAGTTAATTTGTATTGTATCTATCATTATAAAAACGAGTTATGTGGATGCATGTTTGTTTGTTTGTAAAAAGAGCGTTTGTATATGACGTCATTATTAGTACATACGGCTTT
>NW_027062878.1:0-27500 GCF_032884065.1 Artemia franciscana
CATTTAGCCAAAAAAGGAATTAATATGTAAATTTCATTTTAATAATATATGTGTGGAGAGCCAAAATCAAATATGCATTAATTCAAAAACGTTCAGAAATTACATTAAAAAACTAGTTTTTTTAACTGAAAGTAAGGAGCGACATTAAAACTTAAAACGAACAGAAAATACTCCGTATATGAAATGGGTTGTCCCCTCCACAATCCCTCGCTCTTTACGCTAAAGTTTGACTCTTTGCCATAATTCTGCTTTTTAAAACAATTAAAAGCTTTAGCGCAAAGAGTGAGGGATTGCGGAGGGGACAACCCATTTCATATACGGAGTATTTTCTGTTGGTTTTAAGTTTTAATGTCGCTCCTTACTTTCAGTTAAAAAAACTAGTTTTTTTATGTAATTTAACAAAAGACCACTCAAAAAAGAAAACTAAGCTAAGCACAAATAACAACCGCACACGTCGGAGAATTCCATTGCGTTTTGGTGGAAGTATGTTCATTCTCTCTCATTCAACAGAGAACACGCACATTTTGGAAACAATGTGCGCACACCAATACATATTTGTGCATTTATATAATGACCATTATGAACAAATCCTAACAAATCACTAATAATGACAAAAAAAAAATAACACAATTTATTCGACTGGTGGGACGTTATACCACTTCTTTTTTTGTTTCACTCCGTCTTGGTCTATGTAGCATAATGTGGGTGGTACCGTGGGTGGGATCCATGCAAATTATCCTTCATTTCTTTCCTTTTTTGATTCAGCGTAGCGCGAATCTCCCTGCAGGTTTTACTAACATCATCACTCTCTCAAAGCTATTAAATAAAAAAAACAAGTTTTTTTAACTGAAAGTAAGGAGCGACATTAAAACTTAAAACGCACAGAAATTACTTCGTATATGAAAGAGGCTGCTTCCTCATCAACGCCCCGCTCTTTACGCTAAAGTTTGACTTTCTCTCAATTCTTCTTTTTAAACAGTAAAAAACTTTAGCGTAAAGAGCGGGGCGTTGATGAGGAAGCAGCCTCTTTCATATACGAAGTAATTTCTGTGCGTTTTAAGTTTTAATGTCGCTCCTTACTTTCAGTTAAAAAAACTTGTTTTTTTTTATTTAATTTCTGAACGTTTTTGAATCAAATGCATGTTTTGATTTTGGCTCTCCGCAGAGGAATAATCAATACGAAATTTGCATATTTTTTTTTTTTTTTTTTTTTGGCTCAATGGCTTTCTCATAATTTTGATCGAATGATTTTGAGAAAAAAAGAGCCGGGGACGAAGCCTAGTTGCCCCCCGATTTTTTGGTTAATTAAAAAGGCAACTAGAACTTTTAATTTTTTACGAATCTTTTTATTGGTAAAAGATTTACGTAACTTATAAATTAGCTTACGTAAAGAACTTTTGTATTCTCTTGTTTTTATTACATATATGAGGGGATTCGCCCCATCGTCAGTACCTCACTCTTTACACTAAAGCTTAAATTTTATCCCAATTCATTAAGAATGACCCCCTGAATCACAAAAGCCGTAGAATAAGTAGTTGAAATTACTGAAAATACTTTAGCGTAAAGAGCGAGGTATTAGAAGGAGGTGAGCCCCTCATATGGGTAATAATTTCTGTTTGTTTTAAGTTTTATTGCTGTTCCTTACTTCCAGCTGAAAAAGCTTTTTCACTTTTATTTTTTAATTGTTTTTTTTTTAAATAATGCTAGTAAATCCTGCTCTCCCTTCATGGAAATTTTCTTCTCCCATTACAAATTCTCGAAGGAAAGTTCCCCCAGCATATCCCCCTCTTCTCAACCCCTCCCCCAAACCAAAAAAATCCTCCTGAAAACGCCTGTATACTTCCCAATAACCATTACTATATGTAAGCACAGGTTAAAGTTTGTAACTTGTCGCCCCTCCCACGGGGACTGTGGGGGAGTAAGTCGTCCCCAAAGACATAGTTATAAGGTTTTTCGACTACGCTGAATAAAATGGATATCTCAGAATTTTGATCCGTTGACTTTGGGAAAATAATTAGCGTGGGAGGGGGCCTAGGTGCCCTCCAATTTTTTTGGTCACTTAAAAAGGGCACTAGAACTTTTCATTTCCGTTAGAATGAGCCCTCTTGCAACATTCTAGGACAACTGGGTCGATACGATCACCCCTGGGGAAAAGAAAAAAAAACCAAAAAAACAAAAAAACAAAAAAACAAATAAACACGCATCCGTGATCTGCCTTCTGGCAAAAAATGCAAAATTCCACATTTTTGTAGATAGGAGCTCGAAACTTCTACAGTAGGGTTCTCCGATACGCTGAATCTGATGGTGTGATTTTCGTTAAGATTCTATGACTTTTAGGGGGCGTTTCCCCCTATTTTCTAAAATAACGCAAATTTTATCAGGCTCGTAACTTTTGATGGGTAAGACTAAACTTGATGAAACTTATATATTTAAAACCAGCATTAAAATGCGATTCTTTTGATGTAGCTATTGGTATCAAAATTCCATTTTTTAGAGTTTTGGTTACTATTGAGCCGGGTCGCTCCTTACTACAGTTCGTTACCACGAACTGTTTGATAACATCTATACTCTCAAAGCTCTAGAAAAAGATACATCTCATTCAACGTCAACGGCCTTGTGTTTGAAAGGCATTTATTAAAGAAATGTGACAAAAGTCAAACCTTAGGGTAAAGATCAAAAAGGGACGAAGGTGTAGCTCCCTTATAAACAAAGTAATATCTGTTACTTTCCGTACTTTACATTCAGTTGAAAAATCTTTTTTTTGTCATTTAATTTCTAACTCAATTCAAATCATGCCAGGAAACCTCCCACCTGTAAAATTTCTCAAGAAAATTCCCCCAGAAAATTTCAACTCCAAGTACAATTTTCCCTTTGGAAAATTCCTCCCGCAGGAAATAATCTCCAGCAAAAGGTCTCCGCTGTATAACTAAACTGGGTCTCTGCTGTTTAATGTTATGAGAGGTTTGGTAACGATTCATGGCAAATATGCATAAGATATACATTGTGAACAATTGCAAAAATAAATTTACAGTTACAGAGACATACTTATTTCGAGTACTTGATAATATTAAAACTAACTTAGTGAAAATAGTTCATCCCCCCCCCAAAAAAATAAGCTTATAAAAAATGTAAACTAGTGCGCTTAGAAGTTGTATGCTTGTTAATTTTGAGTTATATCTTAATAGTAATGTAACACACTTTGGATTTGGGTAAACCATTCAAAAGCCGACATTAATCTTACACAGTATAATAATAATAATAATAATAATAATAATAATAATAATAATAATAATAATAATAATAATAATAATAATAATAATAATAATAATAATAATAATAATAATAATAATAATAATAATAATAATAATAATAATAATAATAATAATAATAATAATAAAGATATAAATGTGGCAGCTGTATTGCCAAGGATCTTTCACATGTCACATGTTCGGTCCATTTTGGCAGTTTTTTAAAATCACATGGAGGGCGGGGGCAAATATAAGATATGAGAAAAAGGTAAAAATTTTTACCCGAGGGACCTTCCTCTATGAAGTTTCCCATTGAGTGAAATCTGTTAAGATGGGGACAGTGAGTATGTTGTCCGTCTTATATTTTTTTTCCCTACCCCTTAATTCAGAAAATATTTTCTTGGGTAATTTTATTGACAAATGTCTTTTTTGGTATTTTATCAAAAACCTTGAAAATAAAAAATTAGTCCGGCCGTAGATTTTGAAAAAAATACATTTTGCCCTATCCCAACTGTCAAGAATTGAAGCAAATTTATCAGTTTGTATTGTAGATGAATGCCGTCCATTTTGATGGTTGCAGCGGTAGCAGCAACCTTGTAAAGAGCGAGGTCCAGCCCATGGTAACCAAAAGTAAAAAAACGCGTTTTGAAAATAACTACCTGGTGAAAAAAATTGTCATTTGACACTGACTCTGGAATGGTAGCTATTTTTTCGGTTTGTCTTAAAAGTAAAAGTTTATTGCGAAAAGAAATTTATGGTGATTTAAAAAAAAGCCTGAAACCTCTAAGAAATGGCGTCAGATGAAAATGAAAAGTGCACAATTGGAATCAGCACGGTCCAAAACCTATTTGAGGGAAATTACAGTCTCCCTCTTTGAACAACAAAGAAAATTACTTTTTTGTATGGGTAGCACTGATTTGTCCTCTGTTTTTTGTTTTGTTTTTTTATTGTCATTTTTTTCAGCAAGCCTAGCGGACTACCATAGCGTCATAGAGAGACGTTTAATCACTTTTTCAAAAGATTTTGCTCATATTTAAGTGCTTTTTTTTATAAATTCCGTCATCTGCAAGCTCCAAATGGCACTGAAAATGGCACTTTCGGTGTTGTGTCTCAAGTAGCTAAGCTGGGGCTATTGGGCATGCAGAATTTAAAAGAGTGATGTTTAATGGTTCATTTGAAAGCTACTGCTCATAAATAAGTGCTTTTCCATCAATGTTACCATTCGTAAGTTGGATATAGCACTGAAAACAACACTTTTGGTGCCAGTTCCAAAGCGGAAAAGCCGTGAAGTACAAAACAGGCACTATTGTAATAGTTATATTCCAGAAACCTTAAGTAGAGGTTTAAAAGAGCCCCTCCTATACACCCCCTCCCAACCCCCTTAGTAAGTTTCATAAATCGTCTGCTCATCCGTAAGCTACCGAAACATTTGCCTGCAACCACACCATCGTAGATAGGTATTTAATGCCTCAATTAAAAGCTATTGCTTATATTTACTATTTTTTTTTTTTTTACAAATTCCTCCATCTATTAGATTTCATAGATTTCAATGTTAACTAGTTTCTGAGGAGAATTCGCAATGAACTCTTTATCATAGTTGTAGCAATAGCTGCAAGCTAGCAAAGAGCAAGCCACCGCCCATAGTAAATAAAATTTTAAAAATGTTAAAATGGTCTTTTTTTCTTCTTTATTCCAGGCCTAGCGGGTTACTAGAACGTCATAGAGAGATGCTTAAGAGCTCATTCAAAAGCTATTTATTATATGTACGTTATATGCATCATTCTGCAAGTGCCATATACAACGTTATTATATGCATCATCTGCAAGTGCCATATGGCGCGAAAAAAGGCTCTTTTTATGCTGTTTCTCTAGGGGTGGAGCTAACGGGCTAGTAGAACGTCTTAGATATATTTTTGATAACTCATATAAAAAGTATTTCTCATATCTACGTTCTACCTATAAATTTCACCAACTGCATGTTTCAAATGGCACTAAAACAGAACTTCTCGTACCATGTCTTAAGTGAAAAAGCTGGGGCTGGTGGGCTACCAGAACTTCTTATAGGGATATTTAATGGCTCATTTGAAAACTTTTGCTCAATATCCACGGGATTTTTATCTATTCTACCATTCGTAAGTGAGATATAGAACTGAAAACAACAGCGTTGCTGCCACTTCTTAAGTGGAAAATTTTGGAACCATAAAACGGCATCATTGTAATAATTATGGTCCAAAACCCTTAAATGGGGGTTTGCAAAAACACCTCCCGTATCTTCCTCCTCAAGGCCCCCTTAATAAGCTACGCAATTAAACTCCTACAAGCACCAATATATTAAATTACATTATTAGAAGCATGGTTCAGTTAGTACATTGCTGGACTTCAAAATAAATTTGAAATTTGGAGGTTTATAAGCACCCCTTACATATACTCTCCCTCCATACCCTCTTAGTAAGTTCCATAAATCACCTACTCATCAAAAAGTTCGTGGTAACGAACTGTAGTAAGGAGCGACTCGGCTCAATAGTAACCAAGACTTTAAAAAATGGAATTTTGATACTAATCGTTACATCAAAAGAATTGAATTTTAGTGCTGATTTGAAATATTTAAGTTTCATCAAGTTTAGTATTACCTATCAGAAGTTACGCGCCTGGGAAAATTTGCTTTATTTTAGAAAATAGGGGAAACACCCCCTTGAATACTTTTAAAAATATTCAAAAAACTTTAGAGTAAAGAACGGGGCGTTGAGGTAAGAAAAGCCCCTTTAAAAAACGAAGTAATTTTTGTTTGTTTCATGTTTTAATGTTGCTCCTTATGTTCAGTTAAAAAACTTGATTTTTATGGAACTTGGTATTAACCAAGTGACAAATAGCGATCGCAAATTCTGTCGGTCTGTCTGTCCCAGTTTTGCTACTTTAGGTACTTCAAGGTAAGCTAGGACGATGAAATTTGGCAGGCGTATCAAGGACTAGACCAGATTAAATTAAAAATAGTGGTTTTCGCGATTTGACCATCTGCGGGAAGGAGGGAGTGGGGGGTCAGTTAATTCGGAAATAATAGAAAAAATGAAGTATTTTTAACTTACGAACAGGTGATGGGATCTTAAGGAAATTTAATGTTTGGAAGAATATCTTGCCTCAGAGCTCTTATTTTAAATCCCAACCAGATACAGTGACATTGGGAGGAGTGGAGGGGGGGGGGGTCCTAAAATCTTGGAAAACGCTTAGAATGGAAGGATCTGGATGAGACATGGTGGGAAAAATAAGCAGAAGTCCTAGATACGTGATTGACATAACCGGAACGGATCTATTCTGTTTGGGGGAGTGGGGGGGGGTTAATTCTGTAAATAAAAAATGTGGTATTTTTAACTTACGAAGGAGTGATCGGATCTTAATGAAATTTGAAGTTTGGAGGAATATCATATCTCTGAGCTCTTATTTTGACTTCCGACTGGATCCATTGATTTTGGGGGGAATTGAGTGGGGAGCCTAAAATCTCAGAAAACGCTTAGAAATGAGGGATCAGGATGAAACTTGGTGGGAAAAATATTTACAAGTGCTAGATACGTGATTGATCTAACCGGAACGGATCCACTCTCTTTGGGGGAGTCCCGACCGGATCCAATGATATTGGGGGATTTCAGGGGGGCGCTAAAATCTTGGAAAGCGCTTAGAGTGGAGAGATCCGGATGAAACTTAGTGGTAAAATAATCGTGAGTCCTAGATACGTGATTAAAATAACTGGAACGGATCAGCTCTCTTTAGGGGAGTTGGGGGAGGAGGGTTAATTCTGAAAAATAAAAATGAGGTATTTTTATCTTACGAAAGAGTGATCAGATCTTAATGAAATTTGATGTTTATTAGAATATCGTGTCTAATCTTAAATACCAACCGGACCCGGTGAAGAGGAAGTTGGGGGTGGGGGCGGAACCTAAAATCTTTGAAAACACTTAGAGTGGAGGGATCAAATTGAAACTTGGTAGGAAAAACCAGCACAAGTTCTAGATACGGGATTGACATAACCAGAACGGATTTGCTCTCTCTGGGGGAGTATTTTTTAATTCTAAAATATTAGAAAAAATAAGGTGTTTTTGACTTACAAAAGTGATCGTATCTTTATGGAATTTCATAATTAGAAGGACCTTGAAACTCAGATCTTTATTCAAAATCCCGACCGGATCCATTGCCCTTAGGAGGGGGGGAGACCGGAAATCTTGGAAAACACTTAAAGCGGAGATCAGAATGAAACTTGGTGGAAAGAATAAGCAGAAACCTAAGATAGGTGACTGACCTAACCGAACTGGATCCTCTCTTTTTGGTGAGTTGGGGGGGGGGGAGTTATTCGAAAAAATAAGAAAAATAAGGTATTTGTAACTTACTAACAGGTGATCAGATCTTCATGAAATTTTATACCTAGAAAGATCTTGTCTTATAGAACTCTCATTTTAAATATCCGGTGAAATTGAAAGAAGTTGGAGGGGGAAACCGGAATTCTGGAAAAACGGGAAAATCGAGGTATCTTATGAATTGGTGATCGGATCTTAATGAAACTTGCTATATAGAAGAATCCTATGTTTAGATGTTCAATTTTCAATTTGAATCAGATCCTGGGACGTAAAGGGTTGGAGGGGGAAAACAGAAATCTTGGAAACTGGATATCTTGGAAAACCCTTAGAGTGGAGAGATCGGAATGAAACTTGATGGGTAGAATAAGCACGAGTTATAGGTACGAGATTGACATTTCTATTTGAGGGAGCTGGAGGTCGTTGATTTGAAGAAATTAGAAAAATTGAGGTACTTTTAAATTAAGAACGGGTGACCAGAGATCTTAATGAAATTTCATATTTAGAAGGAACTCATGTCTCAGAACTCTTATTTCAAATCCCAACCAGATCTTTGGACACTGGGAAAGTTAGAGGGGGAAACCAGAAATCTTGGAAAATGCTTATAAATTTCGTAGATACGTGATTGACGTAACCGGACTGGATCCGCTCTCTTTGGTGGAGTTTGGTGGTGGGGTTCACTGCTTTGGCGAGTTTGGTGCTTCTGGACGTGCTAGGATGATGAAAATTGGAAGGCGCGTCAGGGAGCTGCACAAATTGACTTGATAAATTCGTTTTCCCCGATTCAACCACCTGGTGGGATGAAGAGAGAGGAAAAATCAGAAAAATTGAGGTATTTTTAACTTACGAGTGGGTGATCGGATCTTAATGAATTTCAATAATTAGAAGGACATCTTGACTCTGAGCTCTTATTTTAAATCCCAACCTGCATTAAGCCTCTGATTATCCTTTTAAAGCAATCTATTAATTCTTAGAATTTTGCTAGAGCTCATACCATATGAGCTCTTGGCTCTTCTGACCTCGTCACAAGTGCCATATGAGCTCTTTCTGTTTCATTTAATTTCTGAGCTTTTTTGAATTAATACAGTTTTTGATTTTGGCCTTCCGCACATGAATAATTAAAACACAATTTGCATATATTTTTTTTTGTCTAAATGGCTTTCTCTTAGTTTTGATCGGGAGATTCTGATAAAAAAAGGGGTGAAGGAGGAGGCCTAGTTACCCTCCAATCTTTTGGTTACATAAAGAGGCAACTAGAACTTTTAATTTTTTTCGAACGTTTTTTTTAGAAGAAAATATACGTAACTTACAAATTAACTTGAGTAACGAACTTCTATATTTGAATATTTTTATTACGTAAATGAGGGATTTGCCCCCTCGTTATGACCTCGCTCTTTACACTAAAGCTTAAATTTTGTCCCAATTCTTTAAGAATGACCCTTGAATCACAAAGATTGTAGAATAAATAGTAGAAATTATTAACAATATTTAGCTTAAAGAGCAGAGCCCCATATATCCATAATAATTTCTATTCGTTTTAAGTTTTAATGCTGCTCTTTAATTTCAGTTTAAAAAAACTTTTCCTTATTTTTTTTTTTTTTTTAATAGTGCTATAATATTCTGCACCCCCTTCGCGGAAATTTTTTTGTCCCATACAAATTCATCTATGGAAATATACTCCCATGTGATCCCCTCCCGTCAACCCCTTTAAAACAAAAAAAAATTAAAACGTATGTACACTTCCCAATAACCATTACTATACTTAAACACTGGTCAAATTTTGTAACTTGCAGTCCTCCCTGCACTGTGGGGGAGTAAGTCGTCACAAAAGACGACTGACAAAGACAAAACGACCATCTCAAAATTTTGATCCGTTGACTTTTGAATAAAAATGAGTGTGGAAAGGGCCCTAGGTCCCCTCAATTGTTATTAGGTTTTCGGACAATGCAAAAAATTACTATATCAAAATTTTGATACTTAGACTTTGGAAAAAAAAGGAGCGCGGAAAGGGCCCTAGGTGACCTCCAACTTTGTTGTGCACTTAAAAAGGGCACTAGGACTTCTAGTATCTTCCAGTTTCATCTGTACTATAATATATTATATAAATTCAGTTCTGAGGTTTGGAGTTGATTGGTGAAAATGACAGGCAGACGTGCCTCAGGACATGATGGAATACCACTCAGATGTAGACATTATGGGCTGGGGTGTTCACTTATCACTAGTTATGGCAACCATACTTATTTATGTCATTCAACTCACCAATTTTCTAGGTCGTTAGAATGTGCCTGTAGTTTCGCTCCTTTTTAACCAAAGAGGGAGGGTAAATTTACAAAACCGATAGTAAGAAACATTAAAAATAATACTAGAATGAAAAATACTATTAAATACGACTTGTTTATTTACATACATATTTAATGTTGTATATACATGATTTGAGTGTGTTCTATGTTTATAAGTGCAGCACAAATGTTATTAGATAGCTAAAACCCATGCTAGCCTTTCCTTGATGATCATAAAATGGCGACACTTGTTTACCATACTCAGGTTGGCAATAGAATACAGAAGAAGACTTTTGTGATTAATGTTTTTCTTTGTTTCTGTAATGTCAATTATTTAGAGGTGAATTTTAGTTTCATTTTTGTACTGCCACGGTCCTAAGGCTTATATTATATTATATATTTAAATACATAAAAACAACCTTAAAAATGACAACCACATTGCGTGGAAAATTAATATCCTGTGTGCATGCTATCAAGCCACAAGAAATCATTTGAGTCATCTTTAATTGTGTTGGTAAAACAATACTTTGGTTTTGTCGTGTTTTTTTTTTTTTTTCTAGCACTCCGATTTCAGCTTATTCATAGAAAGTAGTAAGGGTCTAACCTCTGGGGTTTTTACGGAAAGTGTGGACCTTAGGCCAGATTGATAAATAAGACTTTGCATTTTGGAAGCTTTGTAGAACTATTGACTGGAGTCAAAAAGACAGTTCTTCTTTAGCCTTGAGCCAGAGCCTATAGTGTGTGAAGTGAAGTGGAGTTTAATGAAGTCATGCAGTCAAGCTTTCGTTTCATCAAATCATATTTCTGCTTTCGAGAGGAAAGCTCCGTTCTAGCAGGCAAGCAGGCAGGCACCAGTTACTCGGCCCAATAGCCAATATGTCTTCTTTGAGTGACAAATAGAAAAATTTACAGAAAAAAAAAATGTGGCATTTTCCCACGAATCCAAAAGTGCTGCCATCTATTGTTTCTACCCATTTCTGTTCGTGATCTCACTTGAGTTTATAATTTAGTTTTTCGTACTTGGGATTGCAGTAGAGAAATGATATCAGATGTGCCTCTTAAACTTTAAAAGTTATCTCATTGCAAAAGAAACTATAGTTTAGCCTTTGCTCCTTTCTAAGTGACGACGTTAGAAACTTGGCCTACGGCAAAAAAGTCAAGTTTAAACTATGACAGATAGATTTTTTTCGATGGCAATCGATAGCTCTTGATGAACTGATCAAAGTATATGTCATCCATTTTTTGGTAGAAAAATTCCTTCATGAGATGTACCCGTTTGAAAGTTTAAAGGGGTTGACAACTTCAGTAGTAAGGTGCAACCTGAAACCAAAAAGTAAGCAACCAATTGTAAGCAACAGTCAGCTGTAAGCTCACAATCATATTCGGCAATGAGGAGTTCGAAACTTTTGCTAGGTGGTATACCTATTATTTGTTTCCAGTGTATTTGATGGTAAGACACATTTGGTTATAGTGGTAAGACATGTAGGGGATTTGTTTATTTTAAGATCCTTACAGATTAAAAACTTCAGCATTTAATTAAAGCGAGGAAAAAAAACTAAAGTGTTGCTCTCACAACACTTTGCTCGGCGAAGCCGAACAAATATTGCCGCAACACCTCACGTTGCCCATCCAATGTATATCTAGTTCAGTTTCTGAGTGATCGACTGAGTGATTACTCGCAGTTCATAGGCGAATAGCCACATTCACAATTTGTAAAGGCGCACCATCTTTGAAATGATCATACTAAAGATTGATTTCTTGGCCAATTTTTGGTTTTTGACAAGAAATTATTTCCCATATTTTTTCAAGAGCTTTAAACACTGATGGATTTCTTTCTTTATTTTTCTTTTATTTCCCAACAATACCGGGACACTGAAATATCGAAATATCACAACTCGTTTGAAAGCTGATGCCTACACCTATATGCTTATATAAGTATAAGTTTTTCTTGACTGCACCATCGTAAGGTTGCATATGACACCAACAACGGGGCTCTTTGTGTCGTGAAGCACTGATATCTCCTTGTTCAAAAATCCTAAACCGAATTATTAACTTCTATCTGTTAAATACTCGGTCTTCCAGTCCCTTGGCAGGTGAAAATAAAAAAAAATTTGAGAAGAATTTCAAAACAAGCTGAAAACCCTGATGTTTTACTGAGAACTTTCTTTAGTTTTGTGTTAATAGTTTTTGTTCGTTTTAAGTTTCAAGTTGGTTCTTTATTTCTATCAGAATAAACTTCATTTTCTTAAAATTAACTAAATCAATGCTAAACCCTCCCCAAAGCTACCAGAAACAAGTATCTCAAATATTTATTTAGCGGTGTTCACTAGTGTCAATGAATCCTAAACTAAGGAGGAGGAGGCTAAACAACCTCTCTGAACCCCCTGCAGTGGCCTGCTCAGTGAGTCGTTTAAGAGCATTATGTCTTTACAGCATAAAAATTTTTTTTAAATATATTTCTTTTTGTATTTCTGCAACTCTGAAAAATTAATAAATAGAAAATATTAGAATGTAAATGACAAAGGGATTTTTATTATAATGTTCAGATTAAACAGGAGATAAACTACTGTAGAAAAAAAAACTGCTTCTTTGCCTAATTTTGATTTCATTCTGCTTATCGTTGACCTAGGTTTGGAAGAATGGGCCCAATGATTAGAAAAGGTCTTCAAGTCAGAATAGAATTTTCTTCAAAGTTGACACATTTTTAGAAAGTCTTTAAAACTAAATAAAACACGATTTAGCGAAGAATTAAGGCTCAACAAAGAGAAGCACTTTTTACAAAAAGGGAAGAGGTATTTATTACAAGACCTTCCCAGGAGATGACTCAGGTTCTGGATCCTTCCCCATAAGCTTATTTCACAATAGCAACTACATTTCAAAATAGCGTAAAGCTTGACACATCTTGAAAGTTTACAGATATCTAGAATTTAATAGAAATCAGGGTTTGCAAAGGCGTTTTTGAGCCCTGGCCTCCACTCTTTTCTTATTTGCGATGCTTAAGGATTTAGTGAAGCTAGGTAGGCTAAGTCTATGCAAAGACCTGGGTATTCCTGCTCGAAGATTCCTCCATAGAAAGAAGCACTACTATAACAGAAAAAGAAGTACCATTCAATAGCACTCGTCGTGGAAAAAAAAAATTCCACGACAAAAGCACAAGACTCTCCCAAAATCAATAAATGATAGGCAGCACAACAGCACTGACTAAGTAAAGAGTGATGTGGGCACAATGTATTTTTTTTTTTTTTTTGGTTTGTTTGTTTAAGACCATGGCACTTCGTATGGAAGTTGTCACAGAAACTTTGAAAAGGGCTCATTTGATTGAAAATTGAAAAGGCTAGTGCCCTTTTCAATAGTTGAAAATAAATGGAGGCCAACTAACCCCCCTCTCATGTCCACCTTTTCTTCAAACACATACAATCAACATTTGGAGATAGCCATTTTCCTCGATGTATATGAAAGATCTGGAAATGATGTGTTTCAAGATGAAAACCCACCCATCCCCATAGAGTCCTCAGGGCAAGGGTTGTAAGTTATGCCCTGGGGCATATAAGGTATATATAGAAAAGGCGATCGTAAATTCTCCGGAGGGGGCTTATTGGATTGATAATCACCAGTTCTAGTGCCAATTTTGAGATTCAGAGTGATCAGAGGGTAGATGCCCCCAACACACCCCATATTTTCCCGAAATATATCTGATAGAAATTTTGAGGGGGTCATTTGTTGTCTTAGAAATTTCAAAAATTAGCAAATTTGATTAGAAATTCAAAGGAGGAGTGCCCCATTTCGCAGTCAAAAGCTATTGGAGGACCATTAACCCCCTCCCACACCCACCATTTCCCCAAACACATTCAATCAAACTTTTTAGAAAGCCCTTTTGTTCAACAAAATTGAAAGGTTTGAACACCCCACCCCACCCCGCACGTCCACCAATTCCCATCTAATCAAAACTCATCAAATCAACATTTAATCAACATTTTAATCAGCCAAACACATCTAATCAATATTTTGAGATAACAATTTTGTCGTTGAGGCTGACAACCCTCTCATAGCTTTCAGCGCAAGGGCTGTAAGTTATAACCCGAGGGCAAATTGGGTTTTTATGAAAGAAGTGGTCGTAAAAACTTCGGAATGGGGTCATTTGATTGTAAATCAAATGCTCCGCTGCCTTTTTAATGAGTCAAAGTGATCATAGGTCAGCCAACCGGTCCCCTCCACGTCGTATTTTCCGCAAATGCATCCGATAAAAATTTTGAGATTGCTACTTGTTTAAAAATAGTACAAAGATCATATAATAAGGCCATTGGGGATGATAGAATCTCCTGGGGTCGGGGGGAAAGAGTTTTAAGTTTTGCCCCAGGGGCATACAAGGTTTTTATGGAAGGGGTGGTCTTGTGAACTTTAGAAGAGGCTCATTTGATTGGAAATGTATAATCCTAGATCACTTTTAAAAGTCAAGCACCATAGAGAACAAATAGATCCCCCCCCCTCCGAAACGCATTCAATTGAAATTGGGAGATAGCCATTTTATTACCAATAGTTCAAAAATCATATAACCATTTCTTTAGGGTAGATACAATCCTCCAGAGGAGGATTGCAAGGATTGTAAGTTATGCCCTGGGGCATATAAGGTTTTTATGGAACGGATGGTCGTATAAGCTTTGTATCGGATGGAGCTTATTAGATTGGAAGTTGGAAGTTCTAGAAAAGAGAGCAATCAGCCCTCCCCCCCCCCCCTACAAGCCTATCATTCCGCAAACCTATCCGATCGAAATTTTATTATCCCAGGTATTGTTTCTATTGTAGTTAGTAAGACCTTTTGCAGAAAAAATCAACAAAAATGGAATTTTCGACAAAAATGAATTTCTGCCTATGGAAACCGAAAATGAAGTTTTATAACCTAACATTGTCCATATTACTGCAACTGTGATTTCACGTTTTGTTTTAAACTCTCTAATATTCAGCATGCATTTATTTTGGCGGTTCCGTAATATTAAACATTTTCACAGAATATTAATATCTTCTTTTCTAATCTAATAATTCCGTGGGGAAAACTTAGGCTGTTCTAAAATATTCTACTATATAAGCATTTTTGAATATTTAAGAGCAAATTTTGGCTATAACCAGTAAACGTGTTGTGGTAAAAAATATGTTAAATATAACAGCTTTCACTTAGTCCTGACGAAGGGCTAGGCGAACAAAATAAGATCAAAGCCGAATGTATTATTAAAAACCAATCAATGACTTAAGGAAGTATTAAACCATATTGATATATTTGTCTCGCTATCAGAATATTACAGTAAATCGTTCGTAAAGATTATTTTTGCATTATTTCTGCATCGTAAGGAGTATTTGGGGGTGAAGTGGTCCCCCTGTCTCACTCGGGCAGTGCACGAGTTTCTCCATTTTGCACCACAAATCCAATTAAAAGTTGTGTCAGAACCAGCAGTTTCAAAAGCTGAACCAGCTAGCTCAAATTTGAACGAGTCTCACGGATTTTTTTTTTTTTTTTCTTTTTTTTTGGTGAGTGGGGTGTCAATAAACATAATTGTTCTTATTTTTCCCAGCTAGTTCCATATGCTTTTCAGCAAGGACTCCCTATTTAGCTAGAATGAAATTGTGGCTTTTTATTCATATATATGGTAATTTTTGCTAGGCCATCGTAGTAAAAGTGGTTAAGCATGGCTGTCATTGTTAGATTATTTAACCTATCAAATAATATGCAGTACGAAAAATTTGTTTCGGCCTCGCTTTCTAGTGCTATTATCAAAGAAAAATTAAGATGGACAGGCCTAGTTGTATGGATAACGTTGGCCCATAATATACTATCAGAGTCTGTTTTATTGGCCATCCATCCAGAAAAAAAACTATTTAAAATGGACAGCTGATTATACTGATTATTTTTTATCCGGAGGCCAGAAAAGAGTTAATAATACATTAAATCATTGAACTATTGATCAAAAACTAATCACTGACAATTTTGGTTCGATCGTCCATTTGGAGCCGAATGGAAAGCACATCATTACTAAATGGATTCTGGGAAGAGTGTGTAAGGTAGGATTTAGAGAAAGTTGGTACTTTTTGAGAGGAGTTAAAGAGGGAAGTTTTGAATATATTACGGTGGAGGATAAGCTGACACAGTGGACAAGACAATGTCAGCGTCAAGCGGTTTTAGTGTCACAATGACTTTTTAGTAGTAGCTGGCTAAGAGACATGGATTGATTAGAATAAGCACACATAGATATTTTTAAGCCCAAAATGGAATATATAGGAGTAAGTGTTTGTGTAAGTGTAGGTAGATGACCTAATTGAAAATTCTAGTAGTAAAGTAAATAATTGCTTTTTGCTACTAAGATAAATGTTCACTGCCACTGCCCTCTTTTCGGACAAATTAGACTAAATTTATTGATAAATGTTTTGGATAACATCTTCATTTACATAGATAGTGTTGCTGCTACACAATTAGCCTTATAATTAGGCTAATCGAAAAGTGATAAATAATTACGATAATTTAGAATATTTATCCCAGAACATATTTTTTTAATTGAGAAAATAATGACAAATAAGGGAAAATGGAAATGGATTACTACTACTACTACTAATAACTCACTGAACGGCCATGCCGTCCGAGGCCAACACAACCACGCACGGTGCTCCTCCAATCCAATATTTTCAAAGCTTCCCTCTTTACACCCTTCTAAGAAGCTTGGTTTTCCTTAAATCTTCCCACACCAACCACGGACAACCTGCTTTACGGTGGGCCAACTAGGACGATCTTTGGCAAAAGAATGTAGAAGCAGTATATTAGTAGTAGTAGAAGAAGTAGTAACAGAAGTAATAGTAGAAGTAGTTGTAGAAGAACTAACAGATTAGCAAAAATAATAAATTATATATGATGACAGATAAAATATTGTATATCATTTACTCTAAGAATCAATGAGAAATATTAAAGAGTTGCAAATGGTTTAAACATTCATGCAGCTTAAAATACCCTGTCCTTTTGTATTTTTCTTTATCATTTTATTAGGAGGCTTTGGATCATATTGACAAAATTTCTCTGGAATACTGGAATACCCTTCCGCAGCCCCTAGTCCGAGCAATCATGACTTCCGAACCTCAAGATGAAACAGAGCGAAGATCAGAGCAAGCTTAACAGACAGCACATAGTGCAAACAACATTTGGAATCCTGACGGTGATGATAATCCTGCCATTGACGAAAATAATGACAATGTTGAAATAGGTAGATATATGAGATCAATGGCACAAAGTATGTATCAGTTTGAAGAAGGAAAAGGAACGCTGAAGACTACTCAGGATTTTTTTACTCTGCTGAAGTACTTTGTTGAAGAGGCTAACAGGCTTTACATAGTTGTGAGACAATATTCACTTCAAGTAAGTCGACTTATTCTTTGTCATCTTCATCCAAAATCGTGTTTTTTTTAGACCAATAAAGTAAAACCACATTTAGGCATCAAGGCTGTAGTCAGGGGGGTAGGGGATTAACCCCCCCCCCCAACGTTTGTCTGACGTGTAAAACGTAACGAAAATGAATATAAACCAATCTTTGATGTGTTTTCTAAGGTTTTTTAGTAGCCCCCCTCCCCGAATTCCCCCTCCCCCGAAAAGAATCCTGGATCGTTCCTGGAGATTTTGGCAAAATAGTGCTCTTACTTACACGAAGGTGCTGTAGTACCTGTTTTGACAGGAAGCTCCCCTTAGAAGAAGTTTCAAATACAATACATTTAAGTTGGTAAGGAAGAGTCAAGGGGAGCTTTGTTCAATAGTGATTTTACTTCTGATAGCTCTTTTTAGGACAAGAAATCTGAAACATTTGCTATATGTCCATATTAGCAATCAAGTTAACTATTCACTTTTAAATATATGGTTAAATTATTTACCGTTAATTTTTGAAATTAAAAATAAACATAATCGGAATACAGCGTGAATTAAATTGCTAATATCTTAAGGTTTCTATGGTGCTGGATTTTTCTGCTGCTCCATAATGGAAAAAAAAAATTGTGTGAATTGCTTGAAGACTAGGAGCGATTTGTACCATAACATCAACCATAACGCATTGGTTGAGCCCTCTCCCCTACAGGGCGAAATATACAAAAAGTCAAAAATGTCGGACATTACTTGCCTATATATGCATGTTCTATTTTGTAAAACGATAGGTCAAGGAATTTTTGTTCATATCTGTCTATGATGTTGCTTTGTTGAAATGAAGCTTTAAAAATTTTTCCCTTCTCAAAGCGGGAAGCTAAAAAATTAGTCCTCAGTTTAATTATTTTCAACAAATGGCAGATGTTGAGCGGTACAGGATCTCAGGGGGTTAGGTCTCTTTCTACTTTCAATATTCAGCGAGACCAAGTTGAAAATGAAATAATATTTTTTTTTTAATTTTTAACTCAATTTGACCCCTTCTTAGCATAAGTTGAAGCCTTTACAAAATAATGTCTTGGCTACGATAATAGTTTCCTCTAAAATTGCTGCTCTTAATTTCAGGTACCAGGAGGGCCTTTGAAAGAAGACCTACTTGACAATGTCGATCAAATCGAAGAACTACTTTACTTTGTCGATCAAATCGGCAGTGTTGACTTTTAAGGTGAAAGCCCGACTAAGAAAGAGTAAACAGCAATAGTTGCTCATGTGATCAGGGAATTAAAATATATGATGGAGTGTGTATCCAAAGTTGTTCCAATCTGCTGTGACTGCCCTGCTAAAGTAAGTGTTTGTACAACATTTAGTACTTTAAAAAGAAGCCTCTTTATTTTTTTGCAAACTCATATAGAGAAACTGTTTGTGTGCAGGTTGATTCTAAAGTATATTAAATGAAAAAAAAACAAACAAGTTTTCTCTAAAAAAAAATAAAAAATGAATAAATAAACAAACATCCGTGATGTTTCTTCTGGCAAAAAAAAAATATAAATTCCACGTTTTTGTGTATAGGAGCTTCAAACCTCTAAAGTAAGGTTTTCTGATACTCTGAATCTGATGGTGTGGATTTTCACTAAGATTTTATGACTTGTAGAATCTTTTTATTTCGTTTTTTGAATAGTCATAGGAAATACAGTGTCCCCTTCATGGCAAATTCCCTTCCTCGATGAAAAATTATTCCATGGAAAGATCCTCCCGCGTAACTTGCAGCCCTTCCCCTAGGGATTGTGGGGGGGGGCAAGTCATCCTTAAGGACACATTTATTAGATTTTTTGGCTATGCTGAATAAAATACTCGTCAATCCAAAAGAAAAGATAGACGAATTGCAGATGCACGCAGAGTGGTTAGAAAAAGAAACAAAACAGTTGAACCTGATTTTGTATAACTTCAAACCCCTAAACCCACCTAGAGGGCCACTTGCGAAGGAAATCAGTGAGGTTATTTCCGGCTATTTGCCACAGATCGAGATCAGGAGATGGGACATAAATGACGCATCCCGCTTGAATACTAAAAAACAGGGAGAAATCTGTCCAGTTTTAGTGAAGTTCACAACAAAATATTTGTAAGATTTGATTTTGCGAGACTCAGTTCGCTTTCAGATTTGCGGTATCTCCCTTGCTCCGGACCATACACGGGCTTTGAGAATTGCTCGCAATGCTCTGAAACCACTTTTACATAAAGCAATCAAAGAGGACCGTGAGGTGAAATTCAGGGGCCCTTGTTTGTTTATTGACGGTGAATTGTTCACATACGAACATGAATCAGGAAAAGTAAAAAAAAAGAACAAATAAAACGAAAGAATTAGCGTTATCTCAAAAGCAAGAGTACACTGACCCTAAAGCGGAAATGGAAAGCGAAGGTGAGGATCAAATAGCGGAGGTAAACTCGGATATTTGTTAGGGTAGTTTTACAGAAGACCAGGCTATTAGCCTTTCAGATGGCAAGAGGCTTGGAGTGAGCGGAGTCACGAGCAAACGAGGTTCAGAAGAAATAATCAGCCCCGAAGATCGCCACAGGCAGGATCGTCGAAACTTAACTCGTGACCCACCAAATTGAGGCCTTGGTCGAAAACCCCCACACTGCTCACTCAGAAATAGACGAAGGAACCCTTTCAACTTCATGGAAGAGGAAGTAGGCCGTGTACAACAAATTCAGTTTATGACATGGAATGTCCAAGGCCTAATGAGTAAAAAACAACAGTGTCTAAATGAATCTTTTTTTAAGTGTGATGTAACATCTTTAATCGAGACATGGACCCCGCTTTCGGAGGATCCGTCGGTTAAAGTTAACACAGTTTTCTGTGCTGACTGGCAAATTTCCCGTAACGCACGATTTACGGCGGAGTCGCGGTTTTTGTGAAAAAGCAGAGTTTTGCAGTCTGTCATAGAATAGAAAGTAAACCTGAGAACATTATTTGGTTAAACCTTCAGTGTCATGATGGATCGTAGATAGTCCTAGGTTTCATATATGTTGCTCCAGAGAATAGTAGTTATATGAAAGAGGATACATGTACTTTAATTGAAACTGAGTTGGAATATTTACGGAGAAAACATAGTGAAGAGTATTTTGTTTTGATGGGTGATTTAAATGCCTATACGTCAGAAAAAACAGAAATTGGCCTTGTTTCTCTTTCAAGAAATGATTTGACGTCACTAATGATTCCAGAAAGCTACAAAATTCCAAGAAGGAGCCAAGATGTGAAAAGAAAAGTTAACCATTCGGGAGGGAAGTTGTTGGGCATTTGTGGAGAATTTGGTCTAGTCATTGTAAATGGGAGGTTGGTGAGTTTACTTGTATTTCTGGAAAGAATTTTAGTGTTGTTGATAATGTTTTGGGTGGATAGTAGGCTTGTACCTGAATTCCTAAGCCTTGAGGTAGTGTGTTTTTCTGGTTCAGGAAATTTTCAATTAATTTTGTATTTTCAGTCGACTAATATTAGTGAAAATCAGCGGAAAACAGAAAACTAATGCATCAGACATTTGGAACAGGAACGAGTAGCACTGTCTTGGTAAAATCAAGAATACTATGTGAGTGGTTGGAGAAAGCTGTGACCCAAATAAAAGTGTATTTTCGCTCGGAGCCGATGGTACAACAGTTGAATGCCCTAACATGTGAGATTGAGGAAAAGACGGGAAGTGTAAATGAAGTTTCTTCAAAATTTGCTGAGCTGATACGGGGTCCTTTACTTGAAAAGACGCAAAAAAAGGGGAAACAAAAAAGTACATTTTTTGACAGTGAATGTGAACAGAAAAAAGAAGAATTAAATCACATGCTAGAACATGTTAAAAAATCCAAAAAGGAAATTGAGAAACTGGAGTTGCTCCTACATTTTAAAAGTAAAGAAAAGAATATAAACTAATGATAAAAATGAAGAAACTAGAGTTTCGATGGCGGGAACAAAATGAACTTGCGTATCTCTATAAGACAAAAGATTCCTGGGAATTCTGGAAAGGAGTTTTATCAAAAAAGATGACTGCTCCCAAAAGTATTCCGCAGGAGGACGACTGGTCCCCCTTCTTTGAGAAACTAGAAGCGGTTACAGGATTTGGCACACAACAGCCCCCACCCGACTCCGAAAAACTGGTGGAAGAAGTCGGAACCCCCTCTTGTGACCACACTGAATAACCTCTACTGGAAGAAGATTATAACCTTTGTCGCCCAATCCAGCGGGAAGAAGTAGAAGATGCCATAAAACAAACTAGGGGAAGGCCTGCGTCTGGACCAGATGGAATTCCAGCATGCTTTGAATGTACTACAAGTAGTAGTATTACCTCTGCTTCTGGGGTTGTATAGCTTGGTTATGAAAGAAAAAAGGTGGCCTGATCCTTGGAAGATATCTGTAGTTATTCTCCTATTTAAGAAAGGTAATACAAGTTTGTGCGAGAATTACCGACGAATCAGCTTAAGAAACTGTCTTGGAAAAATGTTGGACAAAATCTTAAACAAAAGGCTGGAATTATGGCTGAATGAGAAGCAAATTTATAAAAGAAGAGCAAGCCGGTTTCCGTAAACGATACTTATCATCTGATCGAATGTTTGTGCTAAATTCGTTGATTAGTAAGTATTGCAAGGGAAACGGAAATTAGTACGTGGCTTTTCTTGATTTAAATAGAGCATTCGACAATGTTGACCGTATAATTCTGTTTAGAACGCTTTTAGGAACAGGAATTCTGCCACTGTTTTTAAGGGTTCTTCTTTCGATGTATTGTTTGGCCAGAAATGTGGTAAGGATAGCAGGAAGCGGAATATTTAGATTTTTTTAATGTAAAAGGTGTAAAACAGAGGAGTACCCTATCACCGAAACTTTTTGACATTTTTATAAGTGATTTTGCCGAATTCTTTGAAAAAAGGCGGGTACCAGTTGTACACCTTGGAAATAGCGTATTATCATTACTATTATTTTCCGATGATATTGCCTTGGTCGCCAGATCCCGTTCGGAGCTTACAAACTCTGTTGGATTTGACAGCTGAATATTTAGAGGAAAAGAAACCGGAAACTAGCACAAAAAAGAGAGAGGTGATAATTTTTTTGCCGTAGACAATCAAAAGAGATTAAAGATGAAAAGAGTTTTAATTTGAATGGTGATCCTGTGAAAGTTGTGTCTCAGGCAATACATTTAGGATTCCATCTAACATCGAACGGATCATATTTCAAAGATGGCAAATCGAGGAAAAGCAGCAATGGCAATGCTGCTCAGGAACAGTAATTTGACGGGAATCAGTGACTTAAAGGTGCACAAAAATGTGCTCAACTCAAAAATAAGGTAAATCCTCCACTACGGAGGAGAAGTATGGGGCCTAGAAGTGGCAAATTCATTAAAACTCTACAGCTACAATATTATAAACGAATGCTAGGTCTGCGCGCCAAAATCCACACACTTTTCATTAAGGGAGTTTTGGAACTTTTTTCCATGAGAAAACATAGAAAGACCCAATTAATTAAGTTTTGGCTAAAAATTCTGCAATGTCCCTCCTCAAGACTCATCAGAGCAGCATATGATGAATTACTTATCCTGGGACAAAAATCTTCATGGCCCTTCCGTTTCAAAAAACTCCTGGACAGCACAGGCTTATCGTATGCTTGGAATGGAGGAGATGCCCCAATCTCAGATACCAAAGTTTTCCGTAAGAGATCCAACAAGGCTGGAAGATCAAGAAATTCAGAAATGGTGAAACGACCTTAGCCAGTCGGAAAACTTAAGTTTTTTCTATAAGGTGAAAGAAAATTATGGCGAAGACTTTTATTTTATATTAGGGATTCCAAAAGAATCCCTAAGGTAATGGATTTAGGTGCGAGCAAACTGTCTCGCTCTTTATAGTGTTTGGAAAAAAAGGTGTTACCCGGAAATGCGATAAATTTGCCCGATTTACAGCGATCTTGATGGGCTGGACTTCAGGTTTCAGGGGCTAAGAGAGCTAATAGGGAGCTGTCTTGGGGTGGGTGGTCGTGTGCCTCTTCTTGGTACTTTGAAGTCGACGCAGAAAGTAAATATAGTAGCAGTGGGAAATTTTGTCCGGAAGGGTCTTATTATTCGAAAGTCGAGTGTTACATGATTTAGTTTGTTTGTTGTTGTATATGTATGTATATGGCCTGAAAAAATGGCTTTAAATTTAGTCATTCATTCATTCATTCATATACTTCTGGAAATTTTCATTTCAATGCTCTTAACCTTATAAGGAGTTGCAATGGAGTTGCAGTAGTACTAAATGTAGAATTAACAGCAGTATTAGTAGTAGTGGGGACATTTTGCCTTCTGGTCAGATAAATAATACATTGTGACCAGATCGCTCTTTACCTAGGCAGTGCTATTGCGCTGCCTATGATGATCTTCCCCTTTACCATTTTCTGGGTGTTCCAACTTGATTTCCGATTCAATTCTTGAGATACGTTATTTTGACAATTTGCATGCACATAGCGACTTTTCGTTTATTTCGAATTACCCCTCAATACTGTAAATGGAGTAGTCTAGTAGGAGTAGTGGTGGTAGATGTAGTAGTATTAGTAGCATACAAATATTTTCTTTTCGATCATATAAAATTCCTGAATCTCAAAAATCAATGCTCACTTGTTCATTTGTTGCACCATTTTGACAATCCTTATATACATAACGTGTTTTGATTTAGTTCTACACTCCCCTCAACATTCTTTGAAAGGTACGCGTGAATGCCCTTCGTGTTCTTGTAAAGTAAAGTTCAAACATGCATAACTTTCTCAATAATATATTCTATGTGTTAACAATGAAAAAATTTCCTTGCCTGGGGCCCCTATTCGGAGGACTCTGGGGAGGCTGACACCCCCAAAGACATAATTGCTGAACCTTTCAACAAAACCAAACAACACAGTTCACTTAAAATTTCGATCGGATAGGTTTGCGGAATGATAGGCTTGTAGGGGGGGGGGGTTGATTGCTCTCTTTTCATTGACTCTTAAAAAGGGATTTAGAACTTCCAACTTCCAATCTAATGAGCTCCATCCGATACAAAGCTAATACGACCATCCGTTCCATAAAAACCTTATATGCCCCAGGGCATAACTTACAATCCTTGCAATCCTCCTCTGGAGGATTGTATCTACCCTAAAGAAATGGTTATATGATTTTTGAACTATTGGTAATAAAATGGCTATCTCACAATTTTAATTGAATGCGTTTCGGAGGGGGGGGATCTATTTGTTCTCTATGATGCTTGACTTTTAAAAGCGATCTAGGATTATACATTTCCAATCAAATGAGCCTCTTCTAAAGTTCACAAGACCACCCCTTCCATAAAAACCTTGTATGCCCCTGGGGCAAAACTTAAAACTCTTTCCCCCAGACCCCAAGAGATTCTATCATCCCCAATGGCCTTATTATATGATCTTTGTACTATTTTTAAACAAGTAGCAATCTCAAAATTTTTATCGGATGCATTTGCGGAAAATACGACGTGGAGGGGACCGGTTGGCTGACCTATGATCACTTTGACTCATAAAAAAGGCAGCGGAACATCTGATTTCCAATCAAATGACCCCATTCCGAAGTTTTTACGACCACTCCTTTCATAAAAACCCAATTTGCCCTCGGGTTATAACTTACAGCCCTTGCGCTGAAAGCTATGAGTGGGTTGTCATCCTCAACGACAAAATTGTTATCTCAAAATGTTGATTAGATGTGTTTGGCTGATTAAAATGTTGATTAAATGTTGATTTGGTGAGTTTTGATTAGATGGGAATTGGTGGACGTGCGGGGTGGGGTGGGGTGTTCAAACCTTTCAATTTTGTTGAACAAAAGGGCTTTCTAAAAACTTTGATTGAATGTGTTTGGGGAAATGGTGGGCGTGTGAGGGGGTTAATGGTCCTCCAATAGCTTTTGACTGCGAAATGGGGCACTCCTCCTTTGAATTTCTAATCAAATTTGCTAATTTTCGAAGTTTCTAAGACAACAAATGACCCCCTCAAAATTTCTACCAGATACATTTCGGGAAAATATGGGGTGTGTTGGGGGCATCTACCCTCTGATCACTCTGAATATCAAAATTGGCACTAGAACTGGTGATTATCAATCCAATAAGCCCCCTCCGGAGAATTTACGATCGCCTTTTCTATATATACCTTATATGCCCCAGGGCATAACTTACAACCCTTGCCCTGAGGACTCTATGGGGATGGGTGGGTTTTCATCTTCAAACACATCATTTCCAGATCTTTCATATACATCGAGGAAAATGGCTATCTCCAAATGTTGATTGTATGTGTTTGAAGACATGGTGGACATGAGAGGGGGGTTAGTTGGCCTCCAATTATTTTCAACTATTGAAAAGGGCACTAGCCCTTTCAATTTTCAATCAAATGAGCCCTTTTCAAAGTTTCTGTGACAACTTTCATACGAAGTGCCATGGTCTTAAACAAACAAACCAAAAAAAAAACATTGTGCCCACATCACTCTTTACTTAGTCAGTGCTGTTGTGCTGCCTATCATTTATTGATTTTGGGAAAGTCTTGTGCTTTTGTCGTGGAATTTTTTTTTCCACGACGAGTGCTATTGAATGGTACTTCTTTTTCTGTTATAGTAGTGCTTCTTTCTATGGAGGAATCTTCAAGCAGGAATACCCAGGTCTTTGCATAGACTTAGCCTACCTAGCTTCACTAAATCCTTAAGCATCGCAAATAAGAAAAGAGTGGAGGCCAGGGCTCGAAAACGCCTTTGCAAACCCTGATTTCTATAAAATTCTAGATATCTGTAAACTTTCAAGATGTGCCAAGCTTTACGCTATTTTGAAATGTAGTTGCTATTGTGAAATAAACTTTTGGGGATGGATCCAGAACCTGAGTCATCTCCTGGGAAGGTCTTGTAATAAATACCTCTTCCCTTTTTTCTAAAAAGTGCTTCTCTTTGTTGAACCTTAATTCTTCGCTAAATCGTGTTTTATTTGGTTTTAAAGACTTTCTAAAAATGTGTCAACTTTGAAGAAAATTCTATTCTGACTTGAAGACCTTTTCTAATCATTGGGGCCATTCTTCCAAACCTAGGTCAACGATAAGCAGAATGAAATCAAAATTAGGCAAAGAAGCAGTTTTTTTTTTCTACAGTAGTTTATCTCCTGTTTAAACTGAACATTATAATAAAAATCCCTTTGTCATTTACATTCTAATATTTTCTATTTATTAATTTTTCAGAGTTGCAGAAATACAATCAGAAATATAATTAAAAAAAATTGTTATGCTGTAAAGACATAATGCTCTTAAACGGCTCACTGAGCAGGCCACTGCAGGGGGTTCAGAGAGGTTGTTTAGCCTCCTCCTCCTTAGTTTAGGATTCATTGACACTAGTGAACACCGCTAAATAAATATTTGAGATACTTGTTTCTGGTAGCTTTGGGGAGGGTTTAGCATTGATTTAGTTAATTTTAAGAAAATGAAGTTTTATTCTGATAGAAATAAAGAACCAACTTGAAACTTAAAACGAACAAAAACTATTAACACAAAACTAAAGAAAGTTCTCAGTATAACATCAGGGTTTTAAAATAAAGAAAGAAATCCATCAGTGTTTAAAGCTCTTGAAAAAATATGGGAAATAATTTCTTGTCAAAAACCAAAAATTGGCCAAGAAATCAATCTTTAGTATGATCATTTCAAAGATGGTGCGCCTTTACAAATTATGAATGTGGCTATTCGCCTATGAACTGCGAGTAATCACTCAGTCGATCACTCAGAAACTGAACTAGATATACGTTGGATGGGGAACGTGAGGTGTTGCGGCAATATTTGTTCGGCTTCACCGAGCAAAGTGCTGCGAAAGCAACACTTTAGTTTTTTTTCCTCACTTTAATTAAACGCTGAAGTTTTTAATCTGTAAGGATCTTAAAATAAACAAGTCCCCTGCATGTCTTACCACTATAACCAAATTTGTCTTACCATCAAATACACTGGAAACAAATAATAGGTTTACCAACTAGCAAAAGTTTCGAACTCCTCATTGCCGAATATTATTGTGAGCTTACAGCCGACTGTTGCTTACAATTGGTAAGAACCTTTTTGGTTTCAGGTTGTACCTTACTACTGAAGTTATCAACCCCTTTAAAATTTCAAACGGGTACATCTCATGAAGGAATTTTTCTACCAAAAAATGGATGATATATACTTTGATCAGTTCATCAAGAGCTATCGATTGCCGTCGAAAAAAATCTATCTGTCTTAGTTTAAACTTGACTTTTTTGCCGTA